>NW_010169562.1:0-1944 GCF_000695765.1 Mesitornis unicolor
ACCCGTTCGTCCAGTCCACACTTCCTCAGATGTTAGCAGTATTTTACATATGAAAACATAATATTTAGCACTTTTGCTAAAACTAAATTTGTGTGATTATGTATTTATTTTAGTTTGGCTGAATACAGAGAAAAAATATCATACTAATCTAATTTTAACCTATTTTTTATTTTTGGCTTACAATGCATCTTTATGAACCTTTGATATTTATAAGGGTCTGACTTCACATGCTTTTGTAGGTATATTTGTGAGAAGTAGAACTTGGGTTTAGCCCTGAAACCATAGGCTCACAATCCACTGAAATATTAATTATCTGTGTACCTGTCCCACAGAGTTTATGGTGCCTCTTGAACCAATTCAAAGAAGCTTCAAAAGAGGTCTGAATTTAATTTTCAGAAGTGCCCAGTTCTAGTGTGGGTTTTCTCCTTTTGAAGCCAGTGATAAAACTTAAAAGGACTTTAATGAAAATAAAAGATACTTAAAATGACTCATTGTATCTTGGCAGCCAAGACATTCTATGTTGAGGTTTCACAACACACAGCATTTTCTCCCCTGATACCAGGATGCAATGTGTACCCAGTCATCCCAGCAATGTGAGAGGACCACAAGCAATGCAGACTAAGGGAAAGATAAAATCAGCTGGGAGAAAAGAGCAGGAGGACAAGAAGGGTGATGAAAGAAGAGATAATGGAAATAATCAACAGAGGAGGAAAGCAGAAAGAACTGTGGACTTCAAGGTTATTAGAGATCATGAAAGGAGGAAAAGATGAGGAAGGAACAGAGAATGAAGACATCAGAGAAAAAAATAAGTAAAAATAAGTAAAAGGGAGAGAGACAGAATTTTAAGATGACAAGAAGAGACGATGAGGAAGGAAAAGAATCTAGAAAACGAAGCAATAGAATGAGGCAAAAGGTAGTGGAGGTTCTTGCTACTCTGTAGGAAAAAGGATAGCAGATTGAAAATAGCAAGAAATAGGCATCAGGAAAGAAAATGGAAGGAGTAAAATAAAAAGTGAAGAACTATGTAAATGTGCGGCTCCATTGAGGGAAAATACGAGAAAAATCCATCCTAACAAAACAGGTTTTTCATTGCAAATTCACAGATAGGTTGTGTAGGCAAAGGGGTTTTTGTATACATATCAAAAGAACGTATCAACACTTCAGGAATTCAAAAGTCTAATGCTATGATTAAAAAAACAGACAAGAAAAGACAACATGGTAAAAGTGGAAAAGCATCGGTGTTCCTACTGGAATTAGACCAGACAATGGCTTTTCTTCTGTGTCTTCATAAGGAAAAGGATTAGCAATTCACATACCTAATTAGAGCTTGACAATATACCAAAATACCTAAGTCTGAAAATAATATGTAGAGATTTACACATCCAGATTGCTTTCATAGAGCTTGTTAGAACAGTAAAGGCTGGGGGGCATTGCTCTGGCTGCTCAGAAAAGTAAAAGCAAATGAGTTGCTGGTTTCTGTCCAGTTCCTGCTAAATAGGTGGTTTTGTGTCAATAAACACAACCCTGACTGTTACAGGCACACCTGTGGCCAAAAAACCTCTCTGAGGACCACACAGCTCTGTTTATGATCTCTCTTGTCTCCCTGGAGTGCTCCCTGCACTGTGGTGAGTGGCATAGGAAGGAACTGGAGGAAATCTTGTTCTTTCTTTTAGTCTCTTAAATAGTTAAAAAGGGCACTTGTTTGCTGGGTGCTGCAAACCTATTGTTTTTTGACAGACACTCAAATTCATAGAGGCATAGATATACAATAAATTTACAGAACAGTCAATTTTTTCATTTGATAAAGCTTCTTCTTCCTCCCCTTTCTTGCCCACTCCCCTTCTTTAATCCTTCCCTATGTATTTGGTTCAAGGAACTACAAATGCAAGATCTTTATGGTTTACTTTTGTCAGCTTTTGTTTCTGGGCTACCTGACTAGGGAAA
>NW_010169562.1:1975-16627 GCF_000695765.1 Mesitornis unicolor
AGAACCACAATATTTTGCTTGTGAGTCTCCATGTAGTTTCAGAAGACATACGATTTTATAGCTGCAAACAGAGCAGTGAATAAGAATCTCTATTTCTAGCCCATTTTCCTCTTCTGTGTAAAGTCATTTAGCCTCTCTATGCCCCAGTTTTCCTCTGCCAAATTCTTCCCTTCTTCAAAGCAGTGTTGTGAGATTTTATCCATTAATGTTTGTAAAATACTTTCAGATCTTCGGATGAAAGATAGAAATGCAAAGTATTATTGTGACTGTCTTCCAGCCTCCCAACCTATGAATTCCATTCCTGGTGATTCAGTCTAAAATCTAATCAGAATCTAAAATACATGGAAACCACCAGACAATAAAAAATTCTACATTCTGTTATGAAAAAAATCCCACAGGAAACAATTAGATTTCTCTAGCCTTTCTGAACCTTCAACAGAAAATCACACCTCCACTATAGAGTTTGACGGCATGGTCAAAATAGATCTATGGGAAAAATAGAATTTTCTAGTAAATTCCAGTTCTTTTGCAGTGTGGAACATGCTGAAGAACCATTCTGAATGGTTTTGCACAACTCACTGATGTACTTCCCTATTCACTTCAATATGATTTTTCTTTTGGGATGCTATCTCCATCTGCTTTAAATATTTAATTAGTAACTTATAAGATACATATTCTGTCTGGTAGACTGTATTATTTATGTGTGTGTTCATTTACTTACTCAAGGGAAGATTAGACCCACATCTTAGTAGGTGCTGAGTGCTGTAAACCAAACAGAAGTCTTTAAAGCTGATACATCAGCTTACCAATACCATTTTATGCAAGATATTTTGTGCAACCCATTGCAATCAAATCCCAGTATAGTTTGGTGGGTTGTAGAAAGGATTACTGTCTGATGGTTCTTGGCATGGCCAGTGTGAGAGAAGTTAATAGCTTAATTTCAGTTCCTTGGGAGCAGATTTCCTCAGTACAAAAATAAAATGTCAAAGCTGTTTGCCATAATCAGGATTGGCAATGCTCTTCACCGTTATTACTGACTGTCATTATTTCTTTATTTCTAGAGTGTCCACTGAGTGCTATTATTAATCCCCCAAGAGCAATAGCTTAAAAAAGTACATAGATAACATACAAACCTGCCAGTTGCTCTGAAAACTACAGCCTAACGTAGTAACATGCCCTTTCCATACTAAAAACCAGGCTGTTGTGATCAGGGCAGGAGGCTGAAAGTGTGGAGAGGCAGAGGGGTTTGGTACAGGGTCGAAGGGGATTTAAGGGGCAAGAGACAAGGAGAAGAGAAGCAGTTATACTGGTTACTGTTGCTAAAACTCTGATCATTATGTTAAATGTTACCACCCTACTTAGCAAAAAAATGCAACCATGCATTACAATGGCCAAACTTTTGTTTGCATGGTGTGCTGAATTTGGGCTTGCATAATTCTAGGTCCCAAGGTTTCCATTTGGATTTATACATATTAACTGATCAGACCTTAAAGACAAGATTTGACTGAAATGAAAATAGAATTCAGCATGTTGATGAATCTCAACTGAAGGTTTCTAAGAAAGAGAAAAAGGGAGTCTAAACCTAAGCCTGAGCCTGATCCTGAGGCCAAGCCTGAGCCCAAGCCTGAGCCCAAACTCTGAGCTGTGGCCAGGCTGTGTTCACTGCAAAAGCTTCCATGAGTGCTACCTCCTCCCTGAGGAAGTGCAGTCCTTCTGGTTCCAAAGAACTATTTTCATCTTGTGGTAAAATCCCTAAAAGATTTAAAAAAAAAAAAAAAGGCAAAGTGTTTTCATTAAACTGCAGATTACTATATCTTTGTTTTACCAGTATATTTTAGAGATAATTTATGGTTTAAAATAAGATTTAAAAGTAAGTCAACCAAAGCTATACACTACAATGAGAACAAAACTACCTTGGTTCTGTCTTTGCACCTTTATGTACCATCCTGTTTGGTCTCATGCTAGCTGAGCTATACATCTAAATATGTAAGCTACATGTAAGCCTATCTAGCTCCTGTAGACCTAGATAAAAGCCTAGGAAAACAGGTTTAAATGTGGATCTTATTTGTAGTCTGCAGTGCTGATGTTAGCTGTTTTGCTTTTGTCTGTTATAGGCTTGCAGCAAGACTTTTAACATTTGGCATTTGAAAAAACCCTCCCAGAGCTCATTTGGGTATTGCATACATCTTCTCTCCAGTCCCAGGAACCTCCATAAGTTCCTTCAAGCTGCCAAAAGTCTTTTTTAAGCGCTGCACACCTTCAGTCTTTTCGTGCTGAAGAATGGGTAGTGTGACTTAAGTGTATATATCTCAGCTTGGTTCTCAACTTTTTTCATTTCTGCTATTGAATGTAAGCCCAGTACTGAATCCAGCTGCCACAGCTGTTGTTGTTCTGCTGCCTGCCCTGCTTTCTGCTTAAGCTTATGTTCCCAAAAAAGCTTCTCTGGGATGTTCTGTGAAATGGATGAGACATCAAGGCAGTGTGAACTGCATTCCCCTTCACTGACAAGCTCGCTCTTTTACTGGATGCCCTGAATTTGTGCTTAAGTGCTAGTGTTATATGTTCTGAACTTCAGTCTTTACAGAGTGAGTTCCTTTTGTTACGTCACTCTTTAAAGTACTGAAGTATTTTCTTTGCTGCAATAAGCTGTTACGTAGAGTGTACAAATGAATTTCTGATCCTGCCAAATTACATTCACTTTCAGTAAGTGAGGAAACTTTATATCTTTTTCCACTTACTCTGATATTAATTTTCAAAGGGTTTCACATCACTTACCTCTTATAAGCACCTGTACACACATTTTTTCTGGCATTGTTGTATATACATATGAACAGTTAATCAAATATGTATAGGTAGTAGTTGATAGTAAAGTACGGGATATATACGAGTCCTGTGTAGTATCAGACATTCTGAAAGTACAGACTTGCAATTCCAATGATACAAGGACTTGTAGTTGTCTCCTCATCTAATCTGCTTGAAACAGATTGCTGTATAACTTCATCCTATATTTCACAGTGGTTATAAGCACTTCCCTTAGAATGGAAACACCAGTAAATAGAAATGTTCCAGGGTTTTAAATGTCCATATCAACTGCACTGAACTCTCATTTCATCTGTTACATTTAGGTCAAGAAAAGCTTATAAAACTTGAAAACAAATATTGTAGTGCCAAAATCAAAATATGAAAGGTCTTTCTAAAATCCTTGCCTGCATAAAAAAAGTCTCTTCTTGTTTAATCAAAAGTATGATTTTAAACTGATGTGAACGGTACAGAGACCTTTGTGAAGATTATCAGTTCAGTTTACAGCAGGATGATTTCTTCTTTAGCTTCAGTTGCTTAAGATTTGGGGTTTCTTTTAAGTGACACGGAAATAAGCTAGTTTTAAAATTCTATAAGACTGTCCAAATGGTTGAGGTGTAATGGTCTAATTTTAAGACTGATTGATTGGATATACTGGTGCATCTTATAAATCCTATTTGTTAAGACACTGTTAATCATGCCTGCCTGTAGCTAAGGTCTTGGAACAGGTAAGAAAAAAACCATTGTTCAGTTTTGATAATAGCTTATTTTCAAAAGTATTGAAAAGTCTGTATAGGAAAATGATGGTTTCAAACAGCATGGTCTCATAAAGAAGGAATTCTTGTAGTACCTCAGACAGACTGCAGAGGAACAGTCTATCTCATGGCTCCTTGCTCTCATTTAGATACAAAGTTTAGTTAATTCCTTTAATTAATTCTTAATCCTATGTCTTTTGATTGAGCATCTTTATAGGCTTCAGTCAGACTTCAGTGATGCAGCTGCTCTTGATGGAAGTAGGAAAAAGGCATTGTAGATCACTGAAGATACCTAGCATTAAAAAAACACATGAAGCAAGAGATTGTCTCTGCAGATCTCAAAATATTTGCCAAAAAAAAGGGAGAAAATATAAATATTTAGATATGAAGTAAATTAAATATAAGACCCTTTATATAAGATGATCTAACCTTCTTTTTTTAAACTTAAAGAAATAGTCAAAGTTTGTGCTAGCTATGTACAACCACAACAAAGAATGGTTGATGAGCTGTGATTTTTTTCACCAAGGGCCATATTTTATCTGTGTCAGAAGAAACTAAGCAAAAATTAGGGCTTTTGTCCTTCTACAAGCAAAAAGGTTAATGTGTGATGTCGTCCTGTAAATTGGTCTTTAAGATATTAAGAATCGCAGTAATACTTATACCTTCTAGTCAAGATCGTAGTCTTGTACTTGGTCCTGTGCAAAGACATAAAGCAAGAGAAAAGGAGAATTGTCTTTAAGGACGTTGTTTAGACTTCTTGTCCAAAGCACACAGGCTGTTTGTTATATGGAAGAGAAACTTCACTGATGCAGTGAACCGCAGAGGTTTTACCAGCTTACATCCTGGAAGTGCTACCATATTTTGATGTTTTCTAATGAATAACTGACCTGGTCCAGATGAAGACCATAGCAGAGCTCCATTTAACAAATTCCGGTTTAATTTATCTCTTTCAAGGTTTCATTGATCATGTTTGAAGTATGGCCCTGATGAGCTCCTTGGAATTAGGTAATGCTTACTAGCTTTAAAGGCTAAAAATCAGTTTAATGGAATATGACAGCCCCATTGCACTATATTCTGAGTTGCTTAATTCCTAATTTAAAGGAACTTTCAGAAACCTTTGTGAAACAGAAGTTTACCAGTATGGACCAACTTTGAGGAAAGCGCGAAAGTAACTAAAGGGTGAAAGCCAAGGTCTGCATAAACTCTGGATTCAAATAGTGAAAGAATTCAATGTTGAGGAAATCTGATGTTTCAGAATGCTTTTTTGAATTTAAATGCTTTCTTTAAATGAAGCTTTAAAGTATGGCTAAAATTCAAAACTCAGGCTCAAGAAAAGTGACTTTTTGGAATTCATGTAGCATTCATCTGTTCAGTAAAATGAATATAAATTAATTATTCCTTTATTTTTTCTGTGATTCAGCATAGCAGTTCAAATATCAGCTAATGATTTTACTTAGCATTATAATTTAGCTTATTCAGTGGTGATCGCAATCATCTTTGCAATGCAGAAAAATCCACCCATTTTCTTTGATGACTCTAATGTCATTCAACTATCAAAAACTCCACTGATGTCTGTATCAGTGACTTCTCTGCTTGGTGCTGTAGCGTGCTACTAAAGGCCAGCATTACTGCCCCGTCTACACATTTCCTTTTCCTTAGGCATCTCCTTCACTTCATGAAGAGGTGTAGGGGTATCTCCATGGTGTGACCTCATGACACTGTGCAATGGGTTGAGACCAATAGCCCTGATGGAAAACCAAATGGCTTTCTGTAACGTTAGCCATTACCTAAGAACACACCATGGGGATATTCATTCCATTTGCTGTCAACCCCACTCGTTCCTGCTGGTGCAGGGATATCAGGCTGCTGCTGGAAATCTCCACTAATCTTTTGATACTAGAGATATCCAGAAAGCATTTGACTGGGCAGGTGAGGAGTAGCAAATAAAAACATTTTATGAATGAAAATAATGTGTTTGTCCCCAGTGTGGAATTAAGCTCAGGTTTAGCAATGGCTAGAGGTCCCCAGGGCTGGCACCCATGGAAAGAAGGACTGAGCCAATGAATATTTTCTAATGGGCAGTTACATCTTTCCTGTCAGTAACACCACTCTGTGTCTCTTCCATTATTATTCTAGGTGTCCCACCCCTGGGTGTGATGGCTCTGGGCATATTACTGGAAATTATGCTTCACATCGAAGGTATGTAAAGAGAAGGTTTTGTTCTTTAAGGGAAACAACTGAAGGGCAAGAAGGGACCTCAACAGACCTCTCTTCCCTCTCTTAATACTGAAGTAGGATCGAGTGCTGTACATAGGCATGGGTTAGTCTAACATTCTTTTATCACCAATGAATAACATTTCTGAGTTTCAGCATGGCTCACTACCCAAATAGGTTGGAATATTTTTGCTAATATCTAGCAAAATCTTTGTAGAAAATTAATCCAGTTTTTCTACCTTCTCTGTTAGCCCAGGAAAGTAATTAAACATTCATTTCTGCCACTTTACATTTTGAATGACTTAACTCTTCTCCTCACATCCTTACCTTTTCTGGACTCAGATCCTCATCTTGCATTTTTTCCCCACAAGTTATATTTCCTGATTGTTTCTGTCAGTCTCTTCCAGACTCCCTCTGTATTTCTTGAAATGCAAAATTGTACCCAGTTCTTTACCTCCTCTCCCAACTAAAGTCTTACCAGCTTTAATGAGGGGGAAGAAGTACCTCTTTCATCTAATAAGCACCATTTCAGAATAAAGCTTGGCTTATTTATAAATCACAACACATTGTACGTAACTATGTCAAACCAGAAGAATGAAAAGAGAAATTTCTGGATGAAAGCTGTCACTTTAACTACCTAAACTATAACTGTGATCCTTACCAAGGGCCAAAGAAAGCTTCACATTTACTAATTAGGGGATTGTTGGTAACCTCAAAATGAATTACGGTGGTATCACTGCAGAGGTAATGTTATAAATGCTGTATGTAATGTTATAAATGCTGTATAATTAGCAATTCCCCTGTGAGAACTATAGATCAGTAGAGAGGAGCAGCACCATATTTTGTAAATAGCTATCCACTGTTTAATCAAAGAATAGTAGTGTGGCCCAACTCTCTTTTGTTAATTAAGACTCTTCTTTCCCATACATAGTAATACTGTTGAGTCTGGATGTTTGTTTGCTTCACCAAGTCCCTGTAGTTTTACAATTGGCTATAACTGGTCAACGCACAAACTCCCAGTTTAAATGTATTCCCAGTAAAAGCAACAAACAGTTTAAAGTCTTTAAAACATAAGTAACGTAGACATTGGGTGTGTGCCATACCTTTACATGCTGTAAAAATGAAAGATCACAATAGCAATTTGTATAATGCACAGTTGAACATCAAAAGTACAAATAACATTGTAAAGGAGAAGATGTAAACATTTTTAAAGCACTTACATGTTGTAGGAGATTAAATCACTATTTCTAAGGAATTTAAGGTAAAATTTAGAATTACAGCACAATGCTTGATGTAGCTATCCCCCAACTTTGCTATTTCAGGAAGCTGTTTATGTATTTGGTCCTCTATTTAACCAGAAACAGGCAGGGCAGGGAAGATGCAGAAAGCAAATTATTATGAACAAGAAACCTAATGCCATCCTTTACAACCCTCTTTTGTATTGGATACCATCCTTTACAACTCTTTCAGTTTCAGAAGGAAAGGAATGGTAAACTTCTCTTCTAAATGGCTGCTAAGATGTCTAGGTGTCATTTATATTTAAAATGGCTGCTCAACAGCAAGTGCACATGAAGGTAGATTTAATTCTGCCATAACTCTTTGCAGTTCCATACACCCAGTCAATGTATGCAAGAAATTATATCAGCATATACTGGTGTTGAATTTCCCTTGTTGTATTTTATGTTAGTATATAAGGAATTAAACTGGTATTAAAATGAAGTAATATGTTTACTTTTTAATAGTTGTTGGTTGTTATAGGAAAAAAAAATAAAGCAAAGGCTCATCCTTGACATATGCTTTCTTGGTGAATCTGCTGTCAGAGGAAAAATGAATTAATCATAACCTCAGAAGCTGTCTGTTGGAAATATCTGTTTGGAGGACCTGAAAGGTCTTAGAATTTTCTAATAAATCATAGTGCCAGAATAGAAAGATCTATTGCAAAAAGATGATGCACCAAAATACCAATAAGTAGGTGATAATTAAATTGATTTAATATGTTGAAAGCATTAAATCGTTAGTCAAGGCAAAAATTCTTCATTCACATGTTGTTATGAAAATGTCATCATCTAGATGCATACCCATCTGTACACCTACTAAAGAAAGTATTGCTTTCTGGGGCATTTCTAGTAACTATTTAGTTTTCGGATGCAAAATCTGATTTTTCCTCACACAGTGAGTGTGACTGGTCTCACAGAGATGTTGGGAATGTCTGTAACTCCTGTCCTCTCCCCTTCCCTTCCTGCAGCCCAGGTTGTATGGGCGGCAATGAACCAACCTGTTCCCGAACTGGCCTCTTGCCCCAGAGCCTGCTTCCTCTTATTCTAAATCCCTCAGACTCTGTTCCTTCTGACTCTGTCTTCTTACATATGATACTACTATTTTCAAAGAAAACAATTTTTAAGTGGCACAGGCTTTCCAAAGTTCAGTTTGTACACAGAAAACTATGGTACTTTGGTGTGTACTATGCAAGTTTGAGTAAACGGGTGCTTTAAAAAGGAACATGATCTGCATTTAAACTAGAAAATTAAATGGGATGAGAGCACTGGTGCGAGCATCAGCACGCAGATACCTACACACAAATTGTTAGCATGTCCCCTGCTGTTGTACTGACCCTGGGCCACTAAAACTCTCCCAGGCAATTCTCAGGTATGATTTGGGGCTCAGCATGGGTCCGTATAATTTTCTATAAGCAATATGTATGAGGCTGTTCTGCTTTACAGAGACAGAGGATTTTAACTGTATGGATGTGATCTTGCTGATCTTGGGTCAAGGTTCTAGGTCCCTTCTGTTTACCATTATAGATGTGGCCATGCCATCTCACTAAAAATTACTAGAAAATACACTATGTCCAATATCTTATGTTAACATTGTTCCCTTTCTTTAACTGACTTATTTGTAACTTTACAGCATGTAAACTCTATTTTTGTCTATTTTTCATTTACCAACACAGAATTCTGTCTGTGATTGCATCACCCTTTTCTCTGCTTGTTCCTCCCAGTCCTCACTGGTCTTGACAAGACAAAATAACTGAAAATTTTGCTACCACTGTTACTGTCTCTTCTTCCTGAAGACAGGACCTGCTATATAACACTGAAGTACCTTTGGTTATGCTGAAACAAAAGTTTAAAGCTCTATTTTCTTTCTTTCTCTGCAGCAATTTTTCCTTAGTGACACTACTTTGTCTCCCATCTCAATGCTTTTGAAGGTGGTGTTCTACTGATGGCTTTATTTTAAAATTTTGATATGTTAAGATGGAAGTAACATTTAAATAGAAGATGAAGCATGATTTTTGGATAGACATATTTGTGTCCTCAGCAACTACTTAAAAAAATCTGTAAATATCTATTAAAATAATTGTCAAGTCTACTAAATGTTTTCTATAATGAATTCCTCATATGCAAAGGGAAATATGAGCTTATAAAATGTTGGAATAGATGTATCTGTTCCCATCTTGTGTAGTTAAATACTATGTTCTCAGTGCCTAGGTAAATGTAATCTTGCTTAGCCTGACATGTAACTCCGTTTCTACCAAATCTTTTTGTCTGGGTGACTTCTGAGCATTTAAACTCTCTCAGGAAGGCATTGTACGTGCCGTGGTTTTATTCAACCATCCTGTAGGATTCTTGCATGACGTTTGAGAAGGTTTGAGAGTGTCTCTAATGTGGTCCCTAGAGAAATCTTTACTCCTATCAAGAGATCCAAAGACACCTGGTTTTTGAGCCTATTCTTCCATTCCCTCTCATACATACAGAGGCTGTAATGTCTCTTAGCCCTGAAACACTGCCTTCTTTTCCTTTTAAAGCTGTTGCTGCTGCTGCTGAGTCAGCTGGAGGAATTACTAGGCAGGGAGTTTAAAACCTGCTTTCCGTGGCTCCTCGGGGACTGCCAGTGCGTGTGGTCTGCTCGGTGTCTGCAGCCCTGTCCTGCATTGCAAACAGATGCGCGGATTCCCCCTCGTGGTTGCAGACTGCAGCTCTCCTTATTTAAACCGCCTGTGTTTTGATTCTGGATGCTGGACAGGATTACCTGTTCTGCCAGTTTTTCAGATAGAAAGCACATCCCTTGTAAATTGTACCCAAGAATGAAAAATTGCATTTTAAAATGTTTTCTTTCAATCAGTCTTTCAGGCTGTCCACGAGCAAAGAAAAGTGGAATCAGGATAGCACAAAGCAAGGAAGACAAAGAAGACCAAGAGCCAATTAGGTGAGAATAAATATTGTCAACAGGCCTTTATGTGTTTTATAAGGTCGTACATATCCTCAGCTTTTTATTAAGGCATAAATGTTATTGTGTGGTAGTTACCCAAGAGCAGATGGCCACATTGATTTCTATGAGTGAACTGCAAATCATGGATCTGTGCTGATTTATGCTAGCCAAGGATACAATCTTCTATAATTTAGAAACAGTTTTAAATATGTTTTTCACACAAAATTTAAAAAATACATACAACTTTATCTCCTACAAACCCCTTAAACATGTTTGCATACTACAAACAAACCATACATGCTAAATAAAGTAGTTACAGGAACAGAGAATTGAGTATTTTTATGAGATTGGTGCAACTAATCTGACTGTTTACAAAGTTTCAAGAGGAACAAAGGTCTTGGTTTCTTCTTGCAAAGTGCTCTGATACCAATGGGCACTGAACTCAGCGGGTTTAGTGACTGCTTAGACTATTCAGGACTGGATCCTCAGTTGCAGCTATATTTTAGTGTAGGACAAACAATGAAGTAACTGGCCTTGTTCTGACATGTGTTATATAGCAGTATACCGAAAAAAACCCATTATTTTCTTTAAACATTTCACTTTGAAGATTCTGACCTTTTCCTTCTAACCGTGTTTATTTGTTTTTTTAGAAGAATGCAGGGCAAATGTATGGGGGAATTCCCAAGTAAGGAAAAGCATCAGATGAATATGGAACTGACTTCATTGATCTCTCTAGGCTGTAGCACATAGTTTGTTATGATCTCTCCTGTTCAGAGAGTGGTTAAAGGTGCTCAGCATTTCTGATGAGGCAATATGATCACTTTATATCTTACTGGTTATACCTGACATTTTCATGACTTCAGACTAGTCTTCTTTAGATTCCATACACATAAATAAAATGCACCAAGGATTATACTAAGTAGGATTTTATGCTTATGGAGTTTTTATGGGCAATTTCCCTGCTGAGTAGAGCTCAATTGCCAACATTTCAATTCAGTGATATTTACTGTAATGAACACCTGCAATTCAAATACATATTAGTCCTTTTGTTGCAATTGCACACTATCAACAGCTGTGACTTCGTCTACAGGTTAGCCTCCTTACGGTTTATCAAAGAACATTTTTTTTCATATTAATGAAGTTCCACTTGTAATTTTACCCACTGCAGGATATCATGACTATTTTTAACACCACAGTCCATGATTGTTCTTTTCTTTTCTTTTCATGTCGGGTTTATTTTGACTTTGTTGTAGAGGCTACCAGGTATATGATGGCAAGACAATAAAGTTTATCTCATCTATCTGCTATCCAGATGTCCAGTTCCTGGTTGTGATGGTCAGGGTCATATAACTGGAAAATATGCATCCCATCGCAGTGCATCAGGGTGTCCTCTAGCTGCCAAAAGGCAAAAGGATGGGTACCTAAATGGCTCACAGTTCTCTTGGAAGTCAGTGAAGACAGAAGGAATGTCATGTCCAACCCCAGGATGTGATGGCTCAGGACATGTCAGTGGTAGTTTTCTTACTCATCGTAGGTAAGTAACTATGACTTCTGTTTTTCACTTATGCTTATTATTTACATTAGATTAGCACGATTTGAAATACAAATTTTTTTATGGCATTTCTCTGTTCCTTTTGAATTTCATTATTACTTTGAAAAATAATCTTTCTACATATATTTGTGGATAACTGGAAATCAAGACACATGATTTTTTTAATGCAAATTCTTGCAGGTAGAGACCTGAATGTCAGTCTGTAATAGACAGAAAAATTTAGGGGAAAAAGTATGCATGAGAGTAACTGTAAATCTTCTACTGCTTTATTGAGTGACTCTAGACAAATTACCTTAGGATTGACTTTGTAATACACATCTGAATCCCCCTGATTTTCAGAGATGTTGAACACATCCTTGATTCCCAAAACACTGAAGCATGGAACTAAATAATTTAAGGAACCAGTTCCATTAAAGCAAAGTACTTGTACTCATTTGGTAATGAAAATGTTTGGTCAAAACAATAAATGTAGAATACAGCAGATTGATTAAAACTAATGGAATACAAATATCTGACAAAAGACATACAAAGCCAAATGTTTTGTAAACTTAGCAAAACTAAAAGAACTACAGTGATTACATTTTCTGTAGCTTTTAAGAGATTAAGGAAGAGAAAGTGGCCAGTCTATTAGGGATAAATCTTACTGCCATTTTACATACTGGGTTATAAGGAAGCAAGGGTGTTCTTGGACCTCTGGGTGGGAATCTCAGCCTGAACAAAACTGTAATGCCAGAGCAAATTTCTCATTATATAATCACTAATATAAAACTCTATTACTTCAAATATGTCAAGTCAATGTGCCTAATTTGTCACCCTTTTCCAGGCAGACCTCAGCTGAACTTCTGTACTTTTTAGTTAACTAAACCAACTGATCTTGTTTTGTAGTCAGTTCTAGATATAGAGGTGAAAAGTGTACTTCTTCTTCCTTCCCTGGTCTGTAACTATTTCCTTTGATTCTTTCTTTGACAACCCTTTACAGCTTAACTCAAAAGCCTTACCCTTACTGCAGCCTCTCCAGACTTTGTGCACATAGTTTGTATTTATGGTTCAGGTCCAGAGCTGGTTTTATGCTCAACATTTTTTGCTACCTACCATGAAGGGGTTCTGTTTCATGACCTGAGGTGCCACCTGAGTATTACACAGCCTGCAGCTTCCATAGGCTTTAGGGAGCAGCAGATGCAAAAGCCCCAGCCATTTGTACAGATGTCCAAATGTGGATTTAATTTTCAGACTTTCAGTAAAATATCAGTGTTAGTGTTCATATTTCAGTTTAGCTTTCTTCATAATGGTGTAACATTTATTTAACTCACAGAGATATGGCATTAAAATTTTGAAGTTATTCTACCTTTGGTTGAAAGGTACAATATGATTACTGAGAGATTGCTTTCAAGGAGTATTTATATAGTATTTACATTTTCTAGGTGAAAAATCTTGCAACAGGAATAAATAACTTTTACAAGGAAGGTACCAATACTAAATTTAACTGTTCTTCAAAATTAAGGGGCGAATGGTAACTAGAGATTTTTTTAAATAGGAATGTTTTAATGAAAAAAAATACAATAAAATTTATTTTTTTTTCAATGGAGAAACCTAAATATGACATTTAGCCACATAGCAGCCATGTGCTTTCTTGAGTACCATTATCTTAAGTAGAAACTAGACATGGAAAAGGCTTACCTTTTGCAACCAGTTATTGGGCAAAAAAGTCCATTGTTACAGGAGAGCACCAGATGAAAAGTTGCTTAAAAAGTCTGATGGAAGTTGACTGATCTTACTTAATTGTCTTGGTGTAATAAAGTGATGATATTCTAAGATGTTATGAGCAAGTTTAAAAATTTCTTGGGGCTTCCATAAGTTATGGCAATATTAATAAAAAAGAATACCATTAATACTTTTAGAATTGTTTAGATGCTGTTAAAAGGGCTTAGTTCGTCTGCCGACACAAAGAAAGTACTTGGAGCCATTTTTGATGCCTTAGGATAATTTATGTGGCTTCCAGCTGTTGCTCAGAAAGGTTGCTTATGCATCTGTGGTAGGTCCAGTATCAAGTTTACCAGCCTTAATGATATGTATTTTCAAATGGCATTTCATGCTTGTGCATGGACAACTGAATCAAACTCTGCATGTAGGACTGAGCTTCAGAAAAATTCACCTGCTTTAAGAATCTGTGTATAAGTGGACATGGTGCTTTTGCTCTTCTTCCAGTGAATGGAGTAAATGGATTCTGGAGAGTTGTTCACTCTGATTGCCTGCCTCTGATCAGACCTGTGCCCTAAATGTCACTGAGTATGTGAACAGGGATTGGGATTCTTCTGCCTACAAACAGACAAGATGGCCATATTGGGCTGGCAAAAATGACTGAATATTTGTGAGACACCCCCATTCTTTGATTATGACAGCTGAGAGCTGAACGTGCTTCGCAGGGAATCTGGAAGGGTCCTAGCCTTCTGAAATGAATGGGCCCTAGAGCTCAAGAGTTCTGTGGCAGCTTTGACACGTAGTTCCCATGCAAACTTTTAAACCTAGGTGTCCTAATCTAGATTTCAATCCCACTTAAATTACAGACTATGTATTTCCTTACCTAATGATGGATTATCCCCTCACTTTTAGTGTATCTGTTTTAATAGGCTGTGGTCTCATCCTCCACCTCTAAGAGGAGCCATGGCCATAAATCTTAAATGCCACCTTCTGACAAGAAGCAATGCTGTGGCAATTACACCAGGTTTAGGTGCAACCTTTTGCAGGTATAGCTGTGTTCAGCATGCATGAGGAGAAAGCAAGGCTATGACCATGAACTGAGTTAGTAGAAGCTCCTAGGGGAGTAGTATTTAAAAGTCTTCAGTTTTGGCAATACAGCTTGCTTCTCTCCTGATAGGTCACTTTTCTTCCCCAGTACAAATATTTTTCTATCAGCAGACTTTTCTAAGCATATATATTAATTGTGTGTGTAGTGTCCTTAATGTGTTATTTGAGATTTTATATTCTGCCACTCATAGACAGCTGTTAATGTGCTGTCATCCAAGCAGCTGCAATACTCTGGAAACTGGAATGGCAGATTGGCTTGTGAAAATGATGCCAAATGTTGCATTAATTAAATACATATATGTGTGTGTGTGTGTGTGTATA
>NW_010169563.1:0-1343 GCF_000695765.1 Mesitornis unicolor
CACAGACAGGGGAGGTGTATCCCCAGACAGAAGACAAATTCATGTGTAGCTGCCTGATTTGGACTGTCCTGTGCCTGTTTCTGAGCCGTGCATTCGCTTTTCTTGCAGGAAGATGGTTTCAGTGTTCTAAAAGTGATGTTCAAAGCAGGAATCTCAGCCATGGTGAGGGGGCAGCTTGTTTTACCCCTGCTTCCTTTTCAGTGATGAGTCTGGTTTGGAAAGAGGAGAATGGGTATTTTCCAGTCTATTAAGAAAGGTCACCAAATGCAGACTGGCTAAAAAGAGCACGGTAGGTCAGAAAGTCAGTAAATTGTAATGGGGGAGGACAACTTGGTTCTTAAATATGGGGAAATGTCCCTGCAAAGCTGGGTATTAGCCCTCGTGTTCATCCATGGTTGGTGATGGCTGTGATGTGTCTGGACTGTGGATTTTATTCCTAGATGTTGCAGTCAAATTTACTAGGGGCTTGTCTCAAAGAAAATTAATATTTGAAAGTTTGTATTAAATAGCAGAGCAAAAAGTCGGGTTCAGTTGATTTCCCTTGGTTCCACAGAGGGAATATTCTTCTTTACAGTCTGTTTGAGTTCTTGTTGCAATTAAAGCTCACTTTGAAATTGTTTTGTGTTGCGGGCTCTTCTGCTCTGTGGGAAGGTGAGAATTCACAGCGACCCTGCTCCAGAGCCTGCATCATCAGGCAACGCCACATCTCACAGCACTGGGTGCTCCCTCCGTGTCACTGGGGCCGTGCGAAGGCTGCTGCCCTCCTCACGCTCCAGAGCCTGGGCCCGTGCAGAACCTTTTCTGCTTCGGGGCCTGATCACAGATTCATCACATCTCTGTGTCTGTGAGTCTGGGGCATCAGCAGAACCGCCCAGATGCAGAGGGGCTGTCTGATGTTAGCAACAGTGATTTGAGAACTGCAAATACTTAACAGATTTTCAGCAGACACACACATATAAGTGTATGCATATGTAAATGTGGCTGTCTGTTCTGTATATACATTATAGACTTGAAACATGCATCAGAAAATCCGATTTCTGTGATAGCAGTCTGTCCAAAGTTGGCTGTTAGGGATGAAGAATGTCTTTAATTGAGCTTTCAAGTGCTGTCTTGATTTGTGTGTTACAGATACGGTACTTGGTCTTATTTCTTACTAGAAATGGCTGATGAGACATCTGATTTTAACACCTCGGTTCTTTTTTCTCCAAGACAGAACAGAACGTCTGCCCTGGCCTGCAGATCTGTCTGTTGTGTATCTCTGTCTGTCTGACGTTTAGAAACTTCTTTAGCTAAGGTGAAAAAGTGTAACAACCTAGGACACAACACACACAGTTTTTTGGAAG
>NW_010169563.1:1374-3132 GCF_000695765.1 Mesitornis unicolor
AACATCACAGGAGCAGCATTAGAAAACAGCAGCAGTTTGTCTCTCTGCGTCCCTTGTGTCTGATATTCCCCTCAGGGCTGTCAGCAGCGCCCCGTGGCAGGGGTTCATCAGAACTGCTTTACTGCAGCGTTCCTGCGAGGTGCAGAGCCAGCTGCTAAACCCAGCTCCTCCTGTGTGCTCCCCGCTGCAGGGAGCCTGGCCTGCTTCGTTTGTCACATTGTGGAGTGAAATCAAAGAGAGCACGGCTTGGAACTTGGATCAAATGGGAGAAACGAGAACAAACCATGACTTGCACCTATAATTATCCTGCACGGAGCACCAGAGGTTGCGCTGGTCCATCATCTCACCGCAGAGCACGGGCGGTTTGCAAAGCACTCGGGTACGTTGTGTTACGGAAAAACCCCCACGGAAATCAACACCGTGGTTTTCAGGCTTTGAATAAGGGACAATAAATAAGGTCTGAGGTCGCATAACGGACATCAGCGCAGGAAATGAGATGTGGGATATCTGTACGTGAGGGGAATGGCACCCGTTTGTGCGGAGCCCTGGGGGAGAAGTGCTGTGTTATCAGGTAATGCCAGTCGGGCTCGTAATTAAGGCGCAGGCGAAGGAAAGCTTACGCTGGCATCCTGAGTTTGGCGTTCCTGAATTGACAGTTCTGACTTCCTGGCTTATTTAGCAAACTTCATGTCCTTAATTTACCTTTTAACGTATAATTATGTAGCTAGCAATTAGCAGGACCTCAGCCTTTCTGATTCTGGCCTTTCCAAACCGTGGCTCTTGTGCAGGCACAACTGCCTGCTGTGACGGGCTGCTTTGTGTTTCACATACAGGAATGATCTTACTCTTGTGATAACAGATACATATCCAGGCATTTCCACTTTCTCCGAGTAATTGCTTTTATTATTTTTTGCTTGGAGGGAGAATATCGTGCGGGTCAGGATCTGTGTTCTGTGCAGCAGCAGGGCTGCTCCGCAGGCTGGTGTGGTTCAAATATTCCAGCTACCTCCTGAAAATCGAGGCTGGGGATCTGCCTCTCTTAAACGTTGCTGTGAGGCAACTCAGGTTTAGTAAAAGCAGTGCTTTCTTTCGAAATGCGATGGTTTCTGACAGGCAGTCCAGCTTGCCTGTTTATTGCAGTGAGGCTTTCACACATTTCTGCCTGTCTGTGCTAGGGGAGGACAGCAGAAACTTGTTTAGGTTGGTGGTGCCGTACCCTGTGAGCAGCGATACAAAAGGTGCAGCAGCTCGGTGTGATTTTAAATTGGGACCCGGATGCTCCCGCATTACCCATCTCTTGCAACACTGAATAACCCGGACAAAATTCACTCCTCTTTTTGACTACTGCTGACCTGCGGGCATGCAGGGGTGTTTTCTCTCTGGCTCCTAAAAAATATGTGTAAATATTTGGGAATCCTGCTGGGGTGTCAGTAACCAGCTCCTTAGGTCTCCTAGGCAAACGTAAAGGCCGAGCACGCACAGCACCCGTTCCCGAGGGCTTGGGTCTGTGGAAGGCCCTGTGGGAGCTCATTTTGGGCTGTGTCCACACAGGACATTGCTCTTTGTGCAGATGTGGCTATGTGCTGAGCTGCAGCTGTGGGGAAGAGAAACCGCTTTGCAACCGGACTGTGCTCCGGTGGGGATGCTGCGGCTTTGGAAATGCAGAAACTTCGGGGTGCGATCAGAGGCTGGGGAGCTCTCCTCAGGCTGCCAAGGTACCCGAGGCAGGGCGGGCGGGAAGGGGTTTCGGCGCGGACA
>NW_010169564.1:0-1580 GCF_000695765.1 Mesitornis unicolor
ACCCCCTCGGCCCCTCAATCCTCCCGGGCTCGGGGCTGAAGCGAAGGTCACAGGTAAATGATTTATACCAGGGAGCAAAGGGCTGGTGCTGCCAGCCCCTGCTAAGTGCAGAGATGGGGTCAACACCAGTGAGGGACCGACCCGCAGCCTCCAGCACCCCTTCTGCTGCAGATTTCCCCCAAAACTACTCCCTTGCCCAAGGGTTGGGGTCACCCAGCACCAGGCACGAGCCAAGCCCTGCAGCATCACCCCCCAGCATCCTTGGAAATGACAGTTACGGGGTGCTGGGTAGGGGATGCACACCAGCTCTAGGGGTGCAGGACCCTCAGCAGCCACAGAAGCCCCTGCCCTGGGGAGGCAATGTGACCCCTGCCCTGGCCACCAGGTCCTGGCACAGGGAAGTGGCTAATGGGGCATGGCACAGGGTAAAGAGCCGGCCCAAAGACAGCAGGGTTTCTGACCTGGTCACACACATTACTCCAACAAAAAAAAAAGGGAGGCTGCCAGCATCACATCAGCATCAGCATCCCCAGTTTTGCTGGGGAAGGATGGTGTGTCCAGGAGCTGTGCAGAGCCAGGTGTGCTCCTTAGGAACCCCCAATTTTGGTGAGAAGCCAAAGGCAGGCGAACGCAGAACCCAAACACTCGAGCTCATAAAAACACCGTCTGCTTGCAGCCAGCGTGAACCAGCAGCCCAGGCGCATTGCGAAGGGTCACAGTTCGCTTCCCCCAGTCCTACACAGCCTCTCTGGGCAGAGACATGTCCAAATATAGCCTTCTTGCACCCTCCTCAAAGAAACCAGGGCTCGCCCAACAGTTAAGGAGCCCGACGATGCTTTCGGCACCCGCTCGGCTTTCAGGACGCTGCCCACCTCTTGCAGGGAGGGAAGGGTTTGGGAAAAATCTGCCCAGGATGGCACTAGTGCGGGATCTTAAGACGGTGGGTTATGGATGAGGAATGTGTGCCAGGTGAGATCCGGGCTGGTTCAGGTGGGGAGAGCAGGCACAGATCCATGGAGAGGTGGAGGAGGGCGGCTGGGGACTCCTCTGCCACCCTCATGTGCATCTGGGCAGCGATCCATAGGAGGGAGCAGCAGTGAACCAGGAGCAGCCCGTGGCTTGGGTAATTTACAGCGTAAATAGACAAATGACAAAGCACAGTGAAGGCCCCATAATCCATGAAGAGGTGGTCAGTGACCTGCTACACCACTTAGACATACACAAGTCTACGGGGCCAGATGGGATCCACCCCAGGGTCCTGAGGGAGCTGCAGAAGAGCTCACCTCTCTATACATAAGACACAGAAGAAGGAAAGCATTTACCAGCAGTCCTGGCTCACTGGGGAGGTCCCAGTGGACTGGAGGCTTGCAAACGTGACACCCATCTACAAGAAGGGCCACAAGGAAGACCCAGGGAACTCCAGAGCTGTCAGTCTGACCTCGGTGCCAGGGAAGGTGATGGAGCAAATCATCCTGAGTGCATCACACGGCACATGCAGGACAACCAAGAGATCAGGCCCAGTCAGCAGGGGTTCAGGAAGGGCAGGTGATGCTTGACTGATCTGATCTCCTTTTATGACA
>NW_010169565.1:0-18264 GCF_000695765.1 Mesitornis unicolor
AATCTTTGCTTTATTTGCTTTCTACCTGACTAGAATATAAAAAGGAGCCCTTCAATCTGATCTGTACTGGAGAGCAAATGTATGTCAAAGCAAAAGAAAACTTCTCCTAACTTTCACCCACTTGTGAGATTTCTTCCAGTTTGTGCCACTAGGTCCTGATCCACAGTCATAGGCTTGGATGATGAACGTGTATTCCTTCTGCAGTTCACAGTCGATAGGGCTTTTTGCTTGAAGGCGACCTTCTCCAGATGTCTTGTTTAGCACAACAGCTTCAAAGGGGATTTCGTGCCCATGGATTTTAAAAGCACAGATTTCACCTGCGAGGAATAGCATAAGACAAATCATAACCAGGGAGGTCCAAGTGTTATGCACTAGAGTGACACTTGAGAAGTTAGCACTCATTTGTATTTCACATGCTGTTATAGATTGGGAAGTGTGGACTCTGGCAGCAGTTTATAACACATCCAAAAGGGCCATTGCCCTCGGGCTCGTACAGCACGATGCAGTGAGGGCAGCTTTTGTCAAGAGCTTCCCTCTTCCTCTGTCATTATTAAATGCTTTCTTAAGGCCCTAGAGAATACTCCCTAGACGTGGTACTAACATCAACATTGAGCTAAATTATTGCTGAGCTTAATTAAGACTGTACTGAGCTAAATAAAACCACAGAAAGCAAAACAGAGGGTGTTTTTGAGGTGGTCTGTTCTAACCACTGTCACTCCTTCCTTGGGCCGCTTGAGCTGCCAGGTGGTAGCAAATGTCCAGATCCTTGCAGTTTAGTTTCCCAACAGTGAAAAAACTAATGATGCAGAACACGGGCACATTCAACATACATCTTGCTTTATTTACAGACATATATCATCTCTGGAACAGAAGTAGTTGAGGAACACAGACAAGTGTCCCTTTTGGACATCTCAGTCACCCACGCACATTCACACACTCACGTGAATGCTTTCTTGGCAGCAACTCACTCTGCCTCCAAACTGCCTCCTAATATAATAGATCCATGGCTTCTCTCAGAGGAATACTATATAACAGAACAGATGATACAGCAAGGACTAGAAAAATTTATTTGGACTCAACAGACAACATAAAAATCTTGTGAGAATATGAGACTGGAAGGGAAAAAAAAACAGTTTCTGGTGATCCTTGTTTTAGATCCTTAACAGTGATGGAAAGGATATGCACGTTGAATTCATTTTTAGTCACTCCAGAATGCAACTATGAAAATAAAATATTTATACAAAGACCAATGTGGCTTACATGTTTTTATGACACATTAAACACATGCTTTTATGAGCAAGTCAGTCTAGGGACATGCATTATAGATTAAAATCTGTCTCCCACTCACATAATCCTTTTCCATTTATTTCCAATTTACAGATGTAGCCTTTTGAAAACCTCCTTGCCTATCACATCGGAGTCAACTGCCAAATTCTAAATTAACTCTGAATCAACAACCTCTGATTCCAGCATGGCTCCTCTCTCTCTTTTTCTATTAGAAGACAAAGAGTAGATGGTGACTTTATAAATGTGCTAGAGTTCATAATTCCTATTATGTGTGAGAAATAAAAAACGGGAAGGGTTTGTGTGTGGGGAGGGGGGGTATTGGGTATGCTTAGAGTATAAATACAGGCTTTTTAGGCTACTCCCTCAACTACCACCACAGAGTTTTCCCTTTATTCTAATGGGAGCTGAAGCTGAGCTTAGCTATAAACTTTGAAATTTAGGCAGATGAATCCCACACTTAACAATTGTAATCAATCCTATGAATGTCTTCACAGAATCAGCAAACACTTGTTTTAGTGATTATGAGGCACTGGGAAAATACATCGAGTGTTTACTTGGACATTTGCTTGTTCCAACCCCTCACTGAGGTGGCACAAAAGGCCGGTGTGGTTTACCAAGGCAAACAAAAGATGTGGTTTTTTCCAGGCTCTCTCTCATTCACCCTCAGTGAGCCCATTGCTGTGTTTTGTAGCAGTGGCCTTCATAGTTTCTCATTAAGCAAGTTTTTGTTGGATGCACAATCGATCAACAGGAATCACAGCTTCAGTGTTTAGTGTTTATTATTCTATTGATCCACCTTTTGATTGGAAACAATGCAGCATTTGCAGACATCCAAGCCCGCTGCTCTTAACAAACAGAAATAGCTCAGGGCAGAAAAAACTTCTCTCAGCCTTAATCTAAATGTTTATCATTTTTTTCTCTCCAAATGCAGATGCCTGATGCAAAGGAGTTATAGAAGCAGTACATGCTGTAACTAGGTCTCAGAAAATATTTCGAGAGTTTTTATATCAAGCTCCTATGCTAGATCCACCAGCTTCGTATATAGCTCTGGTCTTGTCTTTTATATCCCCATTTGCCAAAGATAAAATAATGACAGCTGCATGGCTATGGGTAGCTATTTGTAAACACATTGCAAAAAACCCACATACACATCCAGATTCTGGCTACAGTAACCTACTTATATGCAAACCACTGCATATGTTTTTAAAAACTAGGTAGGAAATTCTTTTTGAGAAGGATTCTACTGTTTCCAAAGAAATGAGTGATCGCTGCTGAAAAATGAGAATGCATCATAGTCACAATGATCCTAACAAAGTGCTTTAATGACTATATTGGAAATGACAACAGAGTTATAACAGATATAAGAAAGCAGAAAATTAAATAAGGTCTACCTTTACGCTGTGAGACACACACATTCACAGCTGTATAGAACCACTACTACTAGGCATTACAAATAGTGTCTTTAAAATATATCAGATGCTATTTTTCATTATTAAATGGAGATACAAGGTTTTATTTAAACCCAGCTGAGCTGACCCCAGACCTACCTGATGCCAGGGAGCATTGTGCCAAGCTTATATTATTTACTGGGTTCTCAGATACGTGTTGATATGTGACCCAATTGAAGAAAAGGAGGCAGGGTCTCTCTCTTATTCAGGCTCACCATTTGTGTTACAGAACAACCACGTTCAGGACCTTGGCACCACCCACCTTCCTTCTCCTTCATAAGGTTGAAATAATGCGAGTGCAAATTAGGACAGTGTTTTCTCCACAGCTAACAACACAGAAAAACATCAAGCTTTGTTCTTCATTTAATCTGAATAAGTTTGGGAAGCAGTGCAGACAGGATTTAGTGATTTAAAAAATGGTGGTAGCAGTGAGTTGATAAAATAGGGATAAGTTGATTCTACCACATAAAGGTAAAAGCACATCTATAAAATCCTATAGAAATTGTGCCCAGGGTAGTGGGAAAT
Organism: Mesitornis unicolor; assembly: GCF_000695765.1. Taxonomy (NCBI): domain Eukaryota; kingdom Metazoa; phylum Chordata; class Aves; order Mesitornithiformes; family Mesitornithidae; genus Mesitornis; species Mesitornis unicolor. The sequence continues at coordinate 3,261 of NW_010169565.1, forward strand.
ATTTTTTTCTTCCAGGGCCAGGATGCACACCCTGAGCATTTCCAGTTGCTGTCTATAAAATCTTATGTTTGCGGGGTTTAACTTTACTAAGAGTTGCTTCAGGTTTTAATTAAATTCTGGACATTATGTTTTCCTCTTCATTTCACTCAGACTGGTGTTAGCCATAAGCACTCATTAATTTTGAAGCCTACATTATTTTAAGTTGAAAGCTCTGGTAGAGATTCATAGGTTATCATATTATATGATATAATAATCATATAATTTCCTCTGTAAAAATTACAAAAGCCTGAAAAAAGCTATTGACGGTTTATAATTCCTGAAATAGAACCAACAAATCTTTCCACTGTCTAGAAATTGCTAAAGACAATGTTTCATATCCAGCAACATATATATGATGCAAGATGTAGTGATCATGAGCCTTAATCAATAAAACTGTATTACAAATTACTGCCTTTTATATGAAAAAACCTCTCACACTTCTTTCAGTAGAAATAAAAATCCTCAACATGACTGTCATGAATACACAGAATCATTCGCTTGAACTCAATTTCAGAAGGTATTAAAAAAAGTTGCATGCTTATTTTGAGTTTCACAGCTAGCTTCACTTTTTCTTCAGCTTTCGTTACACTAAGAATACAGAAAACATCGAGTGAAAAGCTTGGATCTCTGGCACTTGATCATTTTCATCAACAGCTGATAAAAGGCCACAGTTGTATGTGAATTGGCAGTCACCAAATATTTCTTTGGTTGTGTGAGCTTCAACAAGGCCAAGTGCTGGGTCCTGCACTTTGGTCGCAATAACCCCATGCAGCGCTACAGGCTTGGGGACGAGTGGCTGGAGCTGCCAGGCAGAAAAGGACCTGGGGGTGTTGGTGGCCAGCAGGATGACCATGAGCCAGCAATGTGCCCTTGAGCCAAGAAGGCCAACAACATCCTGGTTTGTATTGGAAATATCGTGGCCAGCAGGAGCAGGGAAGTGATTGTAGGAAAACAGGCTTCATTAGTTCACTGCTGACAAAATTACACATTTATATTCATATCCTGCTCTGCTTTTATTACTCTCTAGCCTTTTATTATATTTCCTTGTGTGTTTTTCTCAGATGCACAAATCAACATAACTGATCATTTATTTACAATAAAGGTTGCGGTTTTATACTTCCTGAGGTAAGCACAATGTCCCTGAAAGATCCTAAAGTGCCTAAGACTCAAAGCTGTGGGATCACATGTGGATCCATTCACACCTTGGAAGAGACAAATACCCTGTTCAGGAGAGATGCATCTTGAGTTTCAATTCAAATAACAGAGATGGGAACACGATGAGCAAGGTGTCACTGTGACCTCTGAAGACTTGCAGATGAATGACAACAATACTGTTTTTTCCTTGTGTGTGTCTTTCAAGAACTTGATTCAGCTACGTGGATCCATTATGTCATAACAGGTATTTAACAACCACCAGTAATGAATTTTCTTTATATACTACATGGCATAACTAGGCTTCCAGAATTTTATATAACCTATGAATATGCTTGTGGATATGACTTTCCTCTTGCTGTAACTAAAGGTTTTAAACCATTCTTGTTCAACAAAATTGAAGTACTCTTAGTCTGAAACAAACCTTTAACCCTTTACAGGTGCTCTTTCCACACAGACATCCAACCACAGGCACACTGCTGTTTGAACATTGATCATCAAATATCTCCGTTAGCATTTGGATGGAAATCTGCAAATCAGCAATGCAGTGAGGACTGCTATTCAACTCAATGTCTGTTTACTCAGACATGCAGCATGGACCCACTACATGCAGTCACTGTTGGGTTTTTCACTAAGTTTGTTTAGGGGTTGCTGTTTCTCTTCTTCGGTTGTTTTGCTGTTTTGGGTATTTTTTTTAATCCATTCTTCCATGATAACAACTCTACACAAGTTTCTCTGCTGGAATCCTGCAAATATCTCCTGCAGTGCAGAGCTGCTGACCTTTTGAGTGTCTCAGTGCCACTGGGAAGGGTTATTGCCTTGACAGGTTTTTCTATCATAAGCTGTAGCTACTGCTTAAATAATTATAGAAAACAGAAGATTACATTTTGAGGGAGGAAAGTGTAGTTGTTTGGGAAAAGGAAACTAAATAATAATTAGAGGTGTAAAATATCTTTAAGGATACAAAAAAAATAAGGCAGTAACTACTGTATAAACTTTTCCAGCTCATTGAAGTCAATATTATTAAACTCACATTGAAATACTAAAATCCAGGAAGCGATACTGAAATCATAAACAGAGGGAGGTGTTCATCTCTTAATAAAATACAAACAGTATTATCTCCTCATATTTAATTTTATGGGCAACAAGCTCTGCAAAGCAAGAGCATAAAACCCACTGCTACCCTTCCTATTGTATTCCTATGGATTGAAATTAGAAAGTGGAAGAAACTGCACTTGCACTTCAAGTGATACATTGCTGCCATAAGCTCCCACCAAATGAACAAGACTTCATTCCTCAGCTGAATCAGGGACCAATTGCTCAGGATAAAAGCTACTTCTGTGGGTAGCATGTAAGCAGCAGTCATATCTGGGTTTCTTCCTGGCTCCACGCTAAGTTTCTCAGGGAAATCACTTAGGTCATGAAGGCACTCGGCAACAAGGTACCTGAAAAACCTGTGCCACCATTTTTGTTTAAATAAGCTTGTTTAAAATATGTCCTTTTTATGGACATGCTCTGATTTCAGTGAGATATACGACCACGATGCTCTGTTGGAAATTAGACCATCACTGCCTGTATGCTGTCATGGTTTAACCTGGCAAGCAGCTAAACATGCAATGTTTTGCACTCAGATCAGCACAAGAAAACCTTGCATTCTGGCTTAAATGTCACTGAATTGATACATGTTTATATGAAGACTGCAATAAACATTGAGGTGGATCAGAAAAACATGTAACAAGGAGAAGAAGACTTGTGCACATGAAGAAGTATTTAATTAACTAATGATTTGACAGTCATTGAACATGGTGTATTCGAAAAGCATAGAAATATAAAATACTGTCATTCATTCCTCCCATCAAACACATATCAAATTAACATCCTATTGTAAATAACCTCAAACATTTCTTAATCTTTTATTCTTTCTGAAATCCGTAAGATTCAAGATTCAAGCAAGAAGGTATGATTTTAAGAACATCAGGAAAACAGTATACTATTATAATCAATATACAGAGCTCCATGCGCACCTGCAACAACGGAAGGCTTTTATTAACCTCATGTCTCATGTTTGCAAGCATCCTGTGGATTCAGCATCCGAGTACCCCACAAACACGCACAACACAGACACAGCTGTCCCATTTAGTTGGAACGCTGTAAGGCGTAGCACCGTCTCTTTAACACTTACATGATCGTTACTAAGAAAGATTTGCCTTGTCAGTTTTTAGAATACCACATAATGAACTGTTTGAAAAATAATCCTGCAACCGTGCAGTTAAACCTGAAAAAAAGCACCTTGAAAAAGGGGAACTTTATCCGCCAGGAGCTAAGTGGAGCGTAATTACTTGGTTCCCAACTGGATCATTTTCTGATCTGCTTTGTCACACGTGTCAATAACAACCATAAATGCACACTACCTGCATTATTGCATTAGCATTCATTTAAGGCTGCAATATTTGCAATCAGTGATTGCAGGTTTCCTGCTGCTGCAGCAGATGAAAAATCACTGTGCTTCACAATCTCTTTCAGTAAACACACAGGCCCAGATGCTACCACTGCCCTAACTCCACATCTGTGGCTGAAAGAGGGATCATTAAGCTATTTCACTTCTAGTGAGGTCTACACTGAGGAAAATAGGAGATAACTTATCTAGTGAGGCACTGACCCATTTTACTGTGCATATCCTTTGAAATAAGTGAACCTATTTTTATGAGAGACACCTAGAGGGCTCTGCGTGTAAGATTAAAAAGGTATTACAATGCTTGCAATAATTTCTAGCTACTAAGTATTGCTTAGCTGTTGAAGGACAAATGCTAATAAATAACATAAAAGTAGCTCATGACGTATAACATGACTAGAATTTAGGATTAAATAAAGACCTAAGATCAGGAATGTTGGCTAGCAAATATGTACCACTTACAGAATTCCCACAGTCTGCTAGGCAAAGCTAACACAAGTATTTTCTGCAGCAGCATAGGTGCACCAACATGACCTGCTAGATTTGGCTTCCTTGTGAGATATACAGAGCTAAATAGGAAAATGAACAGCACCTTGTCGCACTCACCTTAGAAATCAGCAGCTGTTTGGTCTATTGAGGACTCGGCAGACTGACAGAAAAACTTATTTTTTAATTAAATCACTTTCCCTGTGGTCCTACATCAAGGCAGACAATATCTGAGGTAAAGAAGCTTGGAAAATGTTGCACTGATTAAATTTATTACCTTGAATAATTTAAAATGTGTTGTTTTGGGGCACAGTCGGCTAATTCAAAGCACACTGAATAATCAATTCATTTTTCTGCTTCTTTTTACTCAAAGGCATCAGTCAGCTCTAACTTGAGAACTACAACCAGGAACTTTGGACAGGCTAGGACATAATGTAAGCAGTGGACTTGACCACACAAATCAAAGGAGAAGCAGGTACTAGGAGCTAGGGCTGTCTTGAAAAAATCATCGCCATATAATAACTCCAAATACATAGAGTTTACTGTTGGGGTCTACAGAAAAGTGAGGCAGAAATAAAGGCTTGCCTACTGGTTGTTGTCAGTTGACCTGTGCTCTTCCAGCATGGCAATATTTTGAGACAGCCATTCACCCACCCCCCTCAGATCTGTAATTTCAATTATCAGGTTGATGAGAACAGAATGCCATTAAAAAGTATTACAGAGTCACAATGGGTGGTCATTGGAGGCTATGTGCACATGGGAGTCTGCAGACAGTTGGGTGCCAGCAGCCAAAAACCAGAAATCAAGTAGTCACCTTAGGACGGCACCGATCCCTGGTTGTCTCACAGCTGGAAAGCCTAAAGCAAGGGCACTCAGGGTGTGCACAAGAAAGGACTCCAAGATCCTCCTGTGATTTTTACAATTGTTTTAAATTAAGGGAGGAAAAAGGAAGTGAATTTTTACAAGAATCTTCTCCAAAGCATGCACACAGACATGTCAAGTTTGCAAAAATAAAGCATTAGAGAGGTGTAATGCAAAATGCCTTTGGATAATCATGGAATTTTCACAGCATGGGCAGTCTATGAAGTGTGCTAAAAGGGAAATGATGCAGTTTGGATATTTTCACTGGCTCCTAAACTCCTGTTAACGTGAGCAGTAAAATATATCAGAGGCATGTTAGGTATCTCTGGACTGTTTCACCTTATGCCCATAAAAGCATAGGTGAGAGAGAGCACAGTGAGTGAGAGGTTAGGAAAGGTGTAAAATGCTTACACATCCGCACGTTTTCACTCAGCTATTTGCTCTGCTATGGCCTCTTCTTGCAGAAGCAGATTAAATAAAAAGCTTAGGAACATTAATTCAATCTTGGCATGGAGCCTGGGCACAAGTGTTTAATCTGTGCATCCTGCAGACGTGCAGTAAAGTAGAGCACCGAGTTTAATTGTTACAAGAATACCATATGGTTCCTTCTCATCACGAATTTTTTTCATTTGTTTTTACTTCCACTTGACTGTCTTTAAATAATCCGAAATATCCAGCTCCAGGCACAGAATCATAATATTCAAATGAATCTCTAGACATAATTTGTTACTCTGGACACAAATGCTTCTACTATAAAGCATCATCACAAACAAAAAATAACATAGTCAAAAATATAGCATCTAGCCTTTTATCAGAATGGAAATCACATAGTGAAGATAATGAACTCATCAATAGAAAAGCTAATGCAGATCATTTGCATCTGGAGTATTGTGTCCAGTTCTGGGTTCCTCAGTTCAAGGACAGGAACTGCTTGAAAGAGTCCAGCAGGGCCACAGAGATGTTGGAGGGAGTGGAGCATCTCCTGCTGAGGAGCGGCTGAGGGAGCTGGGGCTCTTGAGCTTGGAGCAGAGGAGACTGAGGGTTGCCCTCATTCCTGGGGATCCATTTGTAAAGGGCAGTGTCAGGAGGAAGGAGCCAGGCTCTGCTCTGGGATGGCCAATGCCAGGACAAGGGGCAATGGTCCCAAGCTGGAGCACAGGAGGTTCAAGCTGAAGATGAGGACAAACTTTGTCAGGGTGAGGGTGGCAGAGCATGGCCCAGGCTGCCCAGAGAGGTTGTGGAGTCTCCTTGTCTGCAGACACCCAAAGCCCTGGCCGTGTTCCTGTGTGACTGCTCTGGTGATCCTGCTCTGGCAGGGGTTGCACTGGATGAGCTTTCCAGGTCCCTTCCAACTCCTCACATTCTGGGAATCTGTGATTTGCACACCAATTTTTGTGGACACTTACTATCATTATTTTTAAAAAATTTAAATTCAGCTTATCTTACTCCTCTGAGCCTTACAATCTCCTCCTCTTCTATATAGTTTACTTCCTACCATGCTCTTATAAAGGTAAGTATTGATGCCATTTTATAGTGTGCTGTTCTTAAGCATACAGTTTTCTCCCCCATCAAATCCCTCCGACCATTGACCATAGTCCATTCAGTAAATAGCTGCATTTTTACATAGAAAAGGTTTGTAGTGAATTGTCACTCACAGCAGTTCATGAGAAAGCCTGGTTTTTAGACACAGAAATCAGAGAGACTCCCCGCTCCAGCTTTGTGTAGGGCTGCCTTCACCTGCTCATGCTTAATATTTTACACATTAGAGGTGTGAGAACCTCAGGTGTGTGAGCTGCCTACCTCATTCTGTCCAGAGCTACCCTTGAGCAACTTCTACTTGAGATTTTGTTCCCTATTTCCAGTTTTTGACTCTGCTAATAACAGCACAGACAAACACTTAAGCAGTACAAAATCTCAGATATTTCTGACACAGTAACTTACACCTACTGAGAATTTAATAAGATCCTTGCTTTTTAATGCAGGAGTGTCAGCTATAACAGGTCCTGATGTATTCAGCGATTCAGATGGGATTCCAGCCACCAAAACAATTTCAGAAGCACAGATCCTTGCCATACTATTTATAATGGTAGGGGGTATTGTGTACCAGTAAATCTTAGGCTGTTTGCATACATTACTCTTCATATAATGGTATGATTTGTAGTGTATGAAGTAAATTTTCCTATATAGAGACTTAATCTAAGTTTTTATACTCTTACTGATATGAAAATAACTATACTGGGTATAGAAACTGCATCTGCACTGAACCTAAAGATGCAGAACCATTAATAACTCCAGAGTGAATACAGGGGCTCAGTCCCTTTTAAGATGTTACTTTGGGATATCTTATACACATTAATTATTCAGTAACGCAAGGAGGTTTGTTTTTCCAACAGTAAATTCAAAGCCAAAATGTGCTCAGCATGCTGGGTTTTGTGCTTCTTTATTATCTAACGTACTGAAAATCCCTACTTATTTGCTGTCTCTCTGAGATGTTATCCTATTTGTTGTCCTCATCTTTTCTTTTGAGCAGAAGCTACACAGAGGGCACAAATCTTACTGTTCAGCAGTGTTGAAGATGATGTTGGCTTTTTCCCCCAATCATTAATCTCACACAAACGACCTGCAACTTCTCATGAAACTGAGCTGCATCAAAATAGCCGTTTTCAGAGAAAGGTCAGATTTTCTATTCAGTCCTCTCAAAAACCACATCAACACCAGAGAAATGGCAGAACCATAAAAACATCCACAAAATACTTCTACTTCAGTAGAACTGTATATTTGATAAATCATATTTTTCCCGTTTCTTTACAATTATTTAATGACTTGGCTCTCTTTGATTTCTGCTCTCTCTCTGCTGCCCATTTCTGGCTAAGTGAGTCTAAGAGCTGTTCATGACCTTGTATGTAGCTGCATTTTGTGTCTTGTTTTAATTATTTTTTTTAAACCTCTTAGAAAATTTACACTTCCTTATACATGCAAGAGACTGGGAATACCAGCACTTCTGAAAACATGTAGCACTTTTCACCTATTATAACAGGTCTGGCATTTCATCCTCGGATTTAATTCCTACTTGCTGCAGATTTTGACTTTCTAGGAATTTCTAATCACTGGATGTCTTGTCCTCAAAACACACATGATCTTGTAAACGCCAATGTCTCAGCATGTGGGGATGTAACAGGGGTCGTTCCTGCACCTTCTGCCTCAAATCAGCATCCAAGTATGACCTTTGTTGGTCATACACACGACTAAAATTGGACTGAACTCAATGGAAAGATTCTGGTTCATTTCAATATAGAGCAAAAAATGCTGTGGACACGTATTTCAGTTTCAGCTCTACATTGAAGTATTCTGGATTTATTATCTATACCTTTACATTAAAATCTTTGTTTCTTTTAGGCATATTTTGCATCTGTAAGAGTTAAGATTTCTGTGGGAGTTATGCGAGGTATGATTTTAATTATAGATGTAAGTTTTGCAGAGCCAACCTTTTAAATATTTTATAAGGTGAACTTCCAACGACATTTGTGTTTGAACAAATGAGATACCACATTATATATTAAAAAAAAGATTACCTGAAAATAGAGTTGAAGTAAAAATACAACTTGGGTCTTAATGATTAGGTACAAAATTTACATTGATTTCAATGGCAAAGGCAATCTCTTGCCAAGTACTGGTAAAATCCAACATTGCTAAAAGCTGAACTATCCCTGGTTAACTGATGCACAATAGAACTAAACCTTGTAATACAGAAATGAGCACGGATCTCTCGGTTACCAGATGTTGTTATGTGTAATATTGCAAATCTTACTGAGAGAACAGATGATTTTTCTACTTAGTCTGTATTCCATCCCCACTTTCACTCTAGAAAGTGAAGACCAAAGCTTATTTTTATGCTTTAGGAGTTATGACTGAACTTTCATTGCAATTTAATGTTTAATTTGAAATTAATGGAATGAAAGATGCAACCATTAAAACCCAACGTACGCAATAGAAAGTAATAAAAATGTAACAGCGTAAAAATTGCACAATAATAAATCATTGCAGCAATTTAGAAAGTGGAAATAAATATCTATATAGTTTCTATTTAATTGCTCCTCAACAGTGTAAAGAAATAAATTATACTTGCAGTTTCTGAAGTCAATTATAATATTAATTTGAATATATCTGGTAGAAAGCACAAAGTATTTTACCAAGATGTAAAGTTAATTTAAAGCCATTTTGGTGGTTAACACCAGACCCAGTGGCATTTGCTTTTACACCATCACAACTGGACAAACAGAATTTGCCTGGCTGTGGCAGCAGTACTTCGTGACTGCTTGGCTCTCGCCCTGGGAAGCAAATGCTGTGTCAGCAGAGTTTGTAGGACAGACATTTACAGACGTGAATTTTTGGGTGACAAATGGTTTTCTGGAAGGAGGAACTAAGTGCTTGTCAGGGCATCTGCTGGAAACAGCTTCCCTCTTTGCTTTGCCATGAAAACGTCTATATACATTTGGAACATTGTGGTTTCATTTAAAACCTGATATTTTCTCTCTGTGCGTACAGTGCAAAGCTGTCTTCTACAAACGACCAGTTATGGCAGTGTTATTTTTATTGGATTGTTTTTCTTTACTCAAATGCATACCTGCTTGCTCTCATTTACAGTTTCTTCTCCTCTTAGCCCTGCAGCATATAACTAAAAGGGAGTGAACTGGATCACGCTGCCTCTTGCACATAATTAACAGACTTGTTTACTTAAAACCTCATTTCCAGATATATCCTGTAAATGCTGATCCTCTGGACTTCACTGAAAACTGCAGGTGTTTACAAAGCCTAAACACCAGGCCATCTGTCATAACCATATTTGAGCAAAATAACAGGATTGTGCGAGTATTTTTAAGGGTACGGTTTGAAGACAGAGGGGATTGAACAGTGAGAGCTCCAGGAATCTTTATTCCCAATAAATCTTTGGATAAAATGTTTTGTCTCTCTAAGACTGGGCTGAGTTTACAGATGTAACAGAAAAAGCTTATGATTTGTTTGCAAACTGAATACATAGGAAAATAATGAAACAAAAAGAGCAGCAAACACTGCATTTAAGAACTCAGCTACATTTCCTTTAGTCCATAGCTCTGTTTGCAACTTAGGCATTTTTTGCAAAATATGCCCTTAAACCAGTTTCTCACAGACAAGTTTTGCAGAGCCAACCCTTCAAATGTTGTATAATGTGAACTCCCAAGGATGAGGAGCAAATGGGAGAGCAGAAGTTGCCCACTCACATACCCACTTGTTTTCCTGGCTGCTTCTAGGGCATAGCACTGTCCTGTGAACCAGAAGGAATCGACAGAAACACAGCGCTCTCGTGCAGGTAAATCCCACCTGTTCTTCAAATAGTCCAAAATGCACTAACATTGGTTTTGTGGTTAATGAAATATAGGCAGCTTCAACTGGCAACAAAACCTACCAACCCTCCTTATCTTCCCAGTGTTGTTTCATAATTAGTACATTATGGCTGTCAAAACTACTTACCCAAAAACTATGATAGCTCACTTAGATTATAACTAGTTCAACAGCCATAATCACACAGAGATTCACAGCCAAGTAACCCTTGAAAGTTTTTGAACATTATAGGTCTGATAAATGAGATGCTAATTAAAAGAAAGGTATTAAAACATTTATAATCTCTGACAAATTACGGTTTTTGAATGATCAAGTATGTCGACTTTTACATCTACAAAACGTGTTCTGTAAATGGGGTAAAAAAGCTTCCCAGCTGTGGCACTAGTACAAGTTTGTGTGCTAATACCTGAAATAGTCCCTTAGACACTTTTCGGGTGACGCCGCAGCTCCCTCTCTGTCAGAATTCTGGGAATTCCCAGAAAAGCTCATGTGCACACACACAGGTGGAAACACACTAGCAATTAAATAACACACGTGAAAGATCCTACCTCAGAAAGCAGATGAACCCATGATATCTGCTCACCAGCACCAGGTAAGTCAGCGACACTGAGAAATAACTACAACTTGATTAAATATGTGCCAGGCTCAGTAGGTCTTTTGAAATGGTTTCTTATGGTTTACTCTCCTCAGTGAAACAAATGTGTAAACACATTTACACACAACTGCTTACGTGACTGCCCTCTGTTCTGGTCCGTAATTTCAGCCTCCCTTCCCCTCTTTTATTGTAGGGTGAAGTGGCAGGCAATGGGGAGGAGGCAAGAAAAATCAAATCATTTATTAAAACCCTAATATATTGTTGTTTCTGGTTCTCAGATTTACATGCCAGCTACATGGCAACGTGGTAACAGAACCAACGAGGACTCTTTTTGTTTTTAATGAAGAACTAGATCTCTCTCTCATGTCAGTTTATTCATAGCAGTGTTCCACTGACCTCAGGAAAATCTTCTCTATTTTCACAGTGGAAAGGGAACAAAATAAGCACAACAATCCCCAGTAACAGCTGAAAATGTAGCATTATGACTGGAAATATATAAAGGGTGAGTGTCACGAGGATGGAGCCAGGCTCTTCTCGGTGACAAACAATGATAGGACAAGGGGTAACGGACACAAACTGGAACACAGGAGGTTCCACTTCAATTTGAGAAGAAACTTCTTCTCAGTGAGGGTGACAGAGCACTGGACCAGGCTGCCCAGAGAGGTTGTGGAGTCTCCTTCTCTGGAGACATTCAAAACCCGCCTGGACGCCTTCCTGTGTAACCTCATCTGGGTGTTCCTGCTCCGGCAGGGGGATTGGACTGGATGAGCTTTTGAGGTCCCTTCCAATCCCTGATGTTCTGTGATTCTGTGAAATTTCAGAGCATTAATGTATTTTTTTAATGTGAGCAACACACCAGCATCTATTGTTTTAATAGTGCAAAAACATGGTAAGTGTAAAAAAACTGTGCAAGAGTCTTGCTGTGTAAATTCACTAGAGTGAAAATCTCAAAGTGATAATTTAAGAGCTACTTTTACTACTACTCAGTCACTGGTACTTCGACCTGTAAGTCAAAGCAATGACAGAATGTATATTACACAGGTGGAGTGAGGAAAACCATTATTCACTATTACATTAATCACATTACATTAATTCTTTGTTCTGCAGAGACAGGACTCGATGAAGCCAATGGCAGCCAGGCAGCCCGTGTTTTACTACAATACTGACAACATTTACTCACAGTCACCTTCACACATTTCCTGCTACTGAGTGGCACTGTTGGTAGAATGACAAATGATGCTTCACATAGACATATTAGTGCTGGCAATGATTATTCTGAGATAATCCTTGTATTTTCAACTCTTTGGGGCCATATTAGGCCTGAGAAGTGGAATACGGGTTTCTCACTGCTTCCCTGCATGGCATTTTCTAATTCTGACATATTTAATTTCCTTCTAACTGCCTTCCATAAAGAAAAGCATTGTGAAAATATATGATCTAATGCCTTCTGCTGGACATGTTCACTCTCCCGTTTATAGCAGATCACAGTACTTCATGTCATTTTTCTGTGCAATGGCTGCAGTCAGAGCATTCTCCAACATCTAGAAGTATGAAGCCAGAACTAATCCTCAAGTCTTTACACAGTGTCACCTGTTTTAGGGCTCTCATAAATCCATACGTTGTCATATGGGAAGCGTAAGAACACATAAAAGTTGGCTGTTTCTTACAATGGGTAAGAAAGATACTGATCATACAGACATATTATTCTCTCCTCTGGGTGAGAGGACAACTGCAGTGACCTGGCAACCTCACTCCCTGTTAGCAAGTGAAATTTTAACAAGGAACTTCCTTTCTTTCTTGAAAGCAAAAGAAACCCAAACAAACAAAAGCTATTAACATGAGAAAAAGGATCAGGAAAATAATTGTAAAATACAGTGAGAGGGGAAGACGAACCATTCCCACTAAACCAACTCAGTCTGGGATTCTTTGTATGACAGATTGAGCAGTCATGTCTTGATTTTGGTAGTTCTTTTGATATAGCGTTTGATTTGTCAGCTCATTCCTCTCTACTCAGCTACCTCGCTTTCCATATCTGCCACTGCTTTTGTCTGATGTCAGGCAAGCGATCAAAGGACTGACAACAAGGAAAAGAACTGGAGTGTCTGATCACACCACATGCATGACATCCAGTTATTTCATGCAGCTTGCTTAAACTATTCAAGTCCCTCCTCTGTTGTTTATAACCTGGTGAAGCTCTCTTTCCACAACAGTCTTTGTGGTAGCTGATTTAAAAGCAGTATTCTCACAAATAATGGGGTGATGCAGTTTAACTGCATTTAAATTGACTCTTTGAAGAGACTGACTTCTTGCAGTATTTCATATTCAAACCACAGAGTTCTGCCTGAAGAGAAACAATATCCCTCATACCAAACGTACAGATTACTCTGAATCAGATTACACAGGAATTTACTTGCTTATTCTAAAATTATTTCGTTCTCTGTCAGCATTAACTTAGCAGCTGGACCTCATCATTAGTTTTCAATCTATTTTAGCTGACAAAAGGGAAAGGTGCTAATAAAGATGCAAAAATGGGTGAAGAAACCCACATGGGATATAAAGCGGTCACAGCTGAAAGACTGGGATTACTCATTTTCTTCTTCAACAAGTCTATCCTGCTCAGAATAAGAACTCGAGCACATTATTGCTCTGCAAATGAAAAAGATAGGTGTTTTTTATCTCCTTAAAAAACAGGAAAGGAAATGTGAATACAGAAGGGGAAAACATTTAAAGCATGTATAACATCCGTAGCCAGAATATACTATGGAGGTAAGCAGTTGTCAATCATCATATACTATATGACACTTTCTTTTAGAGAGTATTCTTCGTGCTGTTCCTTTTCCTCCCCTTTTTTATTACTTACTATGAATTTGCTATGAAAAGAATGAACACTCTTCATGTCCAACAGCCCACTACTGAATTCCCAGGATGGACAGACAGGAATATATCTCCTTTGAGCCGGACTCCAATCTCTGCACATTACAGATCTCTAGACCAGAGAAGTGTTTCCTCTTACATTTTCAAACAATTGTTGCCAGCTTGCATTTTAATGACTCAAGAAAACTGCTTCATAGGAGTCTGTCAGCCTAGCTTCCTAGCTCTAAACAGCCACCAACTAGGTCCTGAACTAGAAATGTCATTAAAAAGCTAGATTTCTATGTAATACACGTAGAGAGCTGAGTCTTGACTATATGTAGGTATAGACCTTACAAGAAAAAACAATTAAAATATCACTTCTCTAGGAAAGAACGTCACTCTTAAGATTTCTTTTTAACCAACTTTCAGCTTCTAGCTAATGGGGATTTAATGTCCTCTTCAATATTACCCAAGGAAGGAGGAAATATATTGAGAGATTTTCTTTAGAGAGAACAGAATCACCTTCTTCAAAGAATGATTCAATACTTTCCTCTAAATATCATTAAACAAGCCATAAGTACATCTTATCAGTCCAGCGACTCTGGATTCATTTTCAGAATAGATTTCTGCTTATAGTAGTATTTATTTTCTGGTTCTCCACAAGCTTTCCTAGTGAACAGTTTGCACTTTCGATTCCATTTACCCATGCCGATTCCCCATAAAAGACCGTAAGCAATATTTTGCAGAACAGACAGTAAAATACAGCACCAACGACTTAAAATCAGATCAAGTCACTAGTGAAATGGTGAATTTTACACAAATCCCTGACATCACAACTGCATTTTGAAATTGTTAGTTATTGGCTATTTCAGAACGTGGTTTTTATTTGGGGGTGTGTGTGTGGGGGGGGGTGTCATGTGTTTTTGTTGTTTTGGTTTGTTTTTTTATAATCTTGTTCTCACCTGCTGTACTATGGAAATCTCTGACTTCACGGAAAACTTCTCAGGAAGATAAAATCTTTCCTAATTCCCATGCTTCCATAGACCCCTTATGGTATGTTGATCGGAAAGACAGGCAGGATATATTTATGACAAAGAAATGCTTGAACCAAAACAGAATCACATGGAATCACAGAATATGAGGAGTTGGAAGAGGTCTTAAAAGCTCCCCCAGTGCAACCCCTGCCA
>NW_010169566.1:0-10142 GCF_000695765.1 Mesitornis unicolor
TATAGTAAGCAGACAGCATTCAAGTCAGCACAACTCTACCTTACGTTGTTTTCAGGGAAAGAAGTTCATTCTAGAGACTTAACTTACTATCCAGTTGTATTATTATATTAACTTAGTTGTATTATTAGTACCGTGACAGCTTAACCCTGAAGTTCATCGCTAACCAAAACCACTGCTACCAAGTGAACCTGTCTAATTTAATAAAAACATTGGGTCTTTCTTTTCCTTTCTAAACTTAAGTTAACTTCCTATGCCTTTGTGATGATATAAGCATATTTATAGTCAATATGCTTGAACTGGAAAACTTAACTGGACACACATTTTTCCTGCTTCCGTTTCAGTTTACCAAAATGTCTCTGTAATGCTAAGAAGTGGGCAGGAAATTAATTTTCTGCAGCCATCATCATCTACTTCTGCATCTTTAAGCAGAAGTTAAACACGGGACATTTCATTCCCAGTTTGGGGTCATAATGGCAGAAAAAAATGGAGTATTTTCCTGTTAATTTTTGAAGACTTACTTGAGTATAAAGGGGAAAAGGAGGGAGCAGGAAATGGGAGAGGATGCGGGCTTCATCATACAAACAAAATAAAACCAAAAGAAAAAGCCAAACAAAAAACCTCATCCCACCACCCCAAAACCAAGCCGGTCAAGCCTGATCTGGGGATCAACAACACTACAGAATAATTAAAGTCGGGTATAAAATCCAGTGATTCTACCCAAATCAGCCCATATTCAAGATTTCCAAGCCAAATAAAAGCTATCTGGGAAAACACTACTCAAGCAGTTCCCAAGCATTCTTAGCACTTCAGGTTACTAAACTTTAGGCTGAGGTTTGTAGAGAAAATAATGTTCCTGCTTTAGGCTGGTTGATCTTAGTTCCCATCTCATCATTTGCCGTTGCCTACCAGAAGGTAAAAGCTGGTATCAAAGCCCTGCTTTAATGAACAGAAAACTGTGCTCGGAGGGCTTCACTCACTTCTGCTAAATATAAAAAACTGCTTGAGGTGCTTGTTAGGAGGAGAAGATAACGGTGGAAGTTCATACATAAACAGCCCTTTTGGACAGATTTTCACTTTGTGGCCTTATTAAACCATTATCGTTCCCCCTCAGTCTTTGCACCTCTTTGCCAGTAACGTAGGACCTACCTGCTGGTTCCATTCAGTGGCTCTGAAGTGTCACTGAAAATTTTTCATGGCTTAGAAGAAGTAAATTCATTTCATATGTTCAGTAAATTCTCACATCGCTAATACTTTCACTACGTCCTCAAAACGGGGGATTTTCCAGAGGCTTCAGTGATGATTTCCCATTCACTCATTGCTGGAGAGCATGGGAAGTCCACAGCGAGCTGGAGCCGGCTGGAGAGTTCATCTTGTTTCCAATGGCACAAGAGAAGTTTGTACAGTTTTTCAAACCTGAATTCTGCATGCTAAGCATTATTATTATATAATTATGATAATATAATTATTGTATTATTAATTACTTTTAAGTAGTTATGGTCTCTCTTGTAATCAGCTCTTGCCTTTCAGCTCCTTTCTCCACCTGAAAGCATTTGTTACCTAATTCTGAAAACTTACATTTCACTTAAACCTTTAAGCTGAGACTATCAGGGAGATTAGAATGGTCCACGCAAGATTACACGTGTATGAAATACAATAGTAATTTGAATATCTCGTAATGACAGGTAGCACCAGATGGTGCAGTTACAGGTAGTAGTACTAGTTCATTTTTGGTTATGAATAATCTATTTGTTTCAACAATATGAAAGGTAATTGTTTGCTTTGCAGTCCAGACTCCACTTGTCGCTCGTTTCAGAAGAAAACGGAGTTGTTCTCTGATTTTTTGTCTCTGCCTTTTCAGTAGGCGCAGTCTCGGTGTGGAGTGACACATCCACCCCAATTACCTCCTTCCCCCCAAAGCCACTAAACCGATGTTTGTACTCTACACCTTGATTAAAAAAGAAAAGAGCTCTGCCTGCGTTCTGCTGATGAACATCTGCTCAGGATGGTTTTATGCAGAAACGTTTCTTGTTTAATTTGCTGGGTGGGCTCAACATCACTGAGTTCTCTCCCCATGGGAATCCCACACCTATTGATATTCAAACAGCTTTGCATTCTTCCCCCCTCGCCCCGTTCAGCCTATTTAAATATTGAGTTTTCTCCAACCACTACCACACCTGTAGCTGCAATGAATGCGAATAAGCATTGGTTATGTCTGTAAATCAGATGACAGAATGCAAATTAGAAACCATAAAACTAGAAAGATTTAGGTCCAAAATGCCTGACACTTTTTCTTAATGTGTATCTTTAAGGAGGGCTTAAAATTAGAGCGGTAACTTAAAAACATGAGTTTTTTTGTCCTTTTCTACAACAGTAATCAGTTTTAGTAATAGATTTTTCAGAAGACTTTAGGATAAACTACTTAATTTTACCTCATTCCTCTGAGGTGAATGCAGACGTGTCGAGGTTTTTTTGTTGCCACCGCTTATTTGGTTGACTGGTTTTGGTTTTTCTTTAACCGATGAGAGAATGAAGATGGCAGGGTCAGCAGCTCAGTCTGACATCCAGCGCCAGACGCACTGGAAAACTCTAACTCCCATTAATTTCATTTAAGGTTGTACGTACACCTCGGCTGACGTGAGACATTCAAAATCCCAGGCTGCTTTTCAAGATCTTGATGCATTTTTCCAAGGTCAGATGAGCCAAGACGGAACAAAAATGAGAATTCATGAGTTTCCTCCTCCATGGCATGTTTTACAATTACCGACAGACTCCCAACCAAACAGTTTTGGTGTTACCCGAGTGCTCTACAACTGCACAAGAATAAGTTTTGCAGAGGGATCAAGTCCACCTGCTCTTCTCTTAGCTGCAATTTCCCAACCTGCTTTTGCCTATTCAGCAAAACCTGACTAAAGGGACAAGGAAAGGCACTCCCCCGTCAGGAGGATTTGCTCAGGCATTCAAAGCAGTGAAGAGCTAAGACACAGTTTTCAACCACAGCTCCAATTTTCAGTTACCAAGAGGAGACTGGTAAGATATAGGACATCATAGTACACTAAAGTGGGGTTGAATATGTTTACATTTGTTTCCTGATGCCATCAAAAGTCTCACATTTGACCTTGGCAAGTTCATGATGTCTCGATCTACATCGATTATTGCACAATAATGATTTCTGTCTTCTCTACATGTACTGCAAACTCTTCAAATCAGGGTTTGCTTTATTACGTGCTTAAAAAGCCCCAGTTAAGTACCAAAACCATGGCTGTTCTCCGGGTTTCCACTCTATATAAATACACCAAGAATAATTTGAATCTTCCAAATCATGCAAGGCAGTGCCAGGAGATGCTCCGTCTCGTTAAACAGATCGTCAGGAGCCTCTCCATCCCCCTTATTCTGCAATTGGGGAACATTCACCCACCTCCTGTGGGTAGAGACACCTCTCACTTTCAGGAGACACGGTATTTTTATGCACACACTTCTATGCAGCTGTTATTAAGAATGCAGTCACATCATTTTTTATTCTAATAGTGGGAGTACATAATCAGTTCAAGTGCTGCACTAGTAAGGAGAATTCAAGACAAATTATAAGTCATAGATAATTACTATTAATAGAAAATATGCCTCAAGGAGAATGGAGTTATTAGATAAACATCATCGCAGTGCTTAGCAGCTCAGGAGCACATAAAAGAAAGGGGAATGAGTTGCTTTGGGATTCCTCCATCCTATAGTACTTGGTAAAAGGGATTTTTAAATTATTTTTTAAGAATCCTTTCTTTCTGTCCCTAGCCACATCAATGCAGGTTTCATTTTGGGAGAGGCATGAGAACCTACAGGACGGTGCCATCTCCAGACAGCGCAATATTTGGTTGTGTTGCAGAAGATGTACTCTCACCTTTCTGCCCCAGCCGATCCTGGTTGAACCTCATCACAGCAATACTGCTGAAAACAGGAGTCCGTTATCAAAAGCAACGTTTAGTGCACATGACCGTGCTGCTTTAGACTTGAATTTGCATAGAAGTGACATCATTTGCTTGCAGCTTTAAGTTTTATGCTCTATATTAGAAAATAATCTTTCAAGCCCGCCCTCCTTCCGCTCAGCCCCATCTCAATCAGACAACTGAGTCTCATTCCACCACATGGCAGACACTTTTCCTTTACTTTACTACTAAAAAAAAACCCAACCTAGAAGAAATATCCTGGAAATGCTGGAGCACACCCAAGGTGGGGAGACAGGAGGCCAGAATGGCGATGGTTTTGACAGCCTGAAAACCCTAAATCAATAGCTTACTAACACACACCCTGAGGTGTCTCAGTGCTATCGAAGAGCAAAGTATTCACCTGACACATCAAAAGAGTTTAAAATTAATGTCTCTGCATTATAGTGTCCAAACTATTGAAAAAAATCACTTGTTTAAAAACCCTTTTACAGAGAAAAAAGGAAAGAGATCACTGCAATATTTCTTCTACTTTTAACGCGTCTGGCTTTGTTGTGAATCCTTTCCCCTTCTGTAACTGGAAGGAAACAAGAATTTCCCCAGCTCCTTTTGAAAATTTACCTGCAGTTGTTTTAGACTAATCCCTTTGTGCTGTTTGAAGCCAAAATGCTTGCTCCAAACAGGAAAGGTTTTCTTCCTTTTTCCTCTTGTTGCACCGAGGCCACAAGGGAAGCAAAGCAAACAGGAGGATTTTGGGTACAGGCTGATATCTGGTGGGTACACAGGGGCTGCAGGGTGCTCTCTTCATCAAGGGGTGTCTTTAGTAAGTGAAATCCATCCCCATCTGCAATATTTGCTTGTTCAGTTGGAGTAAATAGTGCAAATAGGATTACATCTAAAACTTCCATACTCCAAAGGAGTTATTTTCTTCTTAAGCTCTATTCTTAAAATACCTCCGGTATTTCTGGCAGTCGGTGACATCAGGCTTTATGATAATTCTTGATAAATTAGCCTGATTTCACACCGCTTTGCAGTCAAGGGCTGCAGAAGAGAAGTGTTGTCTGGCATTTGCTAGTCCTTATGCCTGTAGGCACGGTAAGCACATAGGATGTTTTCCATGGAAGATTTCCATGCCTTACAAGTCTTTCACATTTCACAGAAAGCCGATGCATTATCCATTTACAAACCCCATCCAGAGTGATTTTTGTAAAATCAGAAGAGCAGGTAATTGTAGAAAACTGAGCATCATACACGGCATCCAGGAAAAGCAGCGTTACAAGTGTTCATACTTGGAAAAATGAAGCCATTGTTGCTTAAAACACTGTTTATCTACAGCTCACGCTAAGCGACGCGATAAATTCCTGAGAACAGCTATTTTCCACCTTGAACACTGTTTTATTTCCCTGAAAAACACACGGGGAGGACGCACAACCTCCTTGAATCACAACTAACTACAGCTTGTCGTCTTTACCACTGAGATTTCCCCATAGACCTTTTGCTCTTCCTTTCCACCCCAGCTCCGGGTCAGGGTGTGGGACCGCGTGGGCTGGGGCAGCAGGGACCCGGTCCTCTCAGGGGCTGAGGAGCAGCACCTGGGCAGCAGCAACCTGAGAGCTGGCACAAGCACTGCCTTCTGTGTTTTGTGAGAGGAAAACAGTCCCCACGGGCATTACACCATAAATCAGCATCCCTATCTGGCTTGTTTGAGTCTCTGTCACATTATACGTGACTCCCCAGACGCATTCTGCGGCTCACAGACGCGTAACTCCCCCGTTGTACTGAGCGGCAGCACCGGGTTTGGCACAGTGTGAGCACCCTGTGTGTAAAGGCGCGTCTCGGAAGGGACATCTGTGAGCTCGAGTGGGAGGCAATGAGGGCCCTCTCCTGCCAGCTGGCCGAGGGGCAGCACGGATGTCAACTGCGAAACATCTGCTCGTCCACCTGCGAGAGCCGTGGTGGCAAACGGCTTCCAGAGCAGTGGGGGGAAGAGACAAATGGCTATTTTCTAATTATGCGATCGCGCTCTCCTGCCTATTTTCCATTTGGGAAAGCAGAGCAAATTGGCACAAGCAGAAGTTGTACTTCACTAATGCTCACACGGATCAAACCGGAGTCTGCGGTACAGAACAAACAATACACGAGTCAATTCACCACCTTTACTCACTGGAACCACGAGAGGTATCGTGTCCAGGAATTGGATGCAAAGAAACCTAACAGTGCTGTAACAGAGGAGAAATGATGTGAGGGAATATTTAAAGCCAAGGGCAAGATTCCACGATACATAAAGATTTTTCCTTTTTTAGGTGACAGGAGTCAGAAGTGACATCTTTTGAGACACTCCACAGAAGGGACAGTTCATGGCTTAGGGAACGAATGGCAGCTTTATTCATTTGTTTATTGGAGCTGTGTCAGAGCAGCCCCAGGATGTACACCCCCATTTCTTGCCTTCATTGGCCACAAACCAACCTGGACAGACATTTCCTGGTGCTCTGCACAGTTCTTCTCTGTTACCCTTGACGGGGACTCCTGCATAAAGGCTCTGGCTGGGTACCACTAATAGGTACTCAAAGCAGAACACGTTACAGCTGGGCTTGGTCCTTGGAGCATGGGCTTTCTCCACCAAAATGCAGGGCACTGAAAACCCCTTAGTGCAGTTTTGGACACTGAAATACTTCTCTATATGAAATATAGAGTAGAAAGTTGTGACAAAGACTGAGTAACTTCAGCAATAGTTATGTACCTTCTCAATAGTAATGCTGCATTCAGACTCATCATCATAAGAGCATCCTGAAACTCATAGTTGGTCATTCCTAACAGCCTTTATATGAAACAAAATTATGTCTTAAGATCAGTCAAGCAGTAATAAATTACCTCTTTTATACTGTCAGTATTTGAAAATAAACAGGTTCTAAAAAAGTGATATTTTTCAAGGAAAGGAAAACTTTTGAGACTGAAACTTGGGTAAAATAAGATACCAAAGGACAGCATGCAGCTCTCTCTGCCAGTGCCCTGGTCTCAGAGCACATCAAAAGCCTGAGCAGTGCTCATGGGTACAGGAAGTTGAAAGATCCGTGTTAAAAAATTGAGGTGGGAATCATTAGAAAAGGACTTCACATTTCTGGATGACCCCTCCTTTGACTCAGGGGTAACCGCAGTCAAATCCAACTCTGGAGCTGACCAAACCAGATTGTCAGGCTCCCACTGTCAATGTCTGGAGCTGTATTTGCAAGGGAGGACAGCTGACAATGAAGTGCTGTCATTAAGACCACAATACCAAATGTTTCTTTCAGGAAACAAGCAGCAATGTAACACATAAAAATAGTTGCAGATATTCAGGACTGTTTTGTTGTTGCTTTATGTTTGTTTTGTTGGCTTTCTTAAAGATGGGAATATCTCTTCCAAAACCGATGTTTGAAAAGTGTCCTCACAAGGCTGACTAAAATTAGCCTGAATAGAGCTAGAATAAACACAATTTCATATTAGTTTTCATCTGTTATTATTCTCGGCTCTCCATTTAACTGTGAATGCTCGTGAACAAAATTTGTTTCTCTTACTAATGACACAGCCCTCTTACTCTTTCATGTGGGATCACTCAGATTGAAACACGCTAATGAGGCTTTCAGAGCCGAGCTCCCACTTCCCACTTTCTTTGAGCACTGCTTCAGAAAGCAGAGTTGCTATTTGGGGAAACAGAGAAGAGGAAAAGGCTTTAAAAACGATGAACCCAGGGCAAGACCAAGGGATGATCCTTGGGATGCACCCCTGCTTCATAAAGCAATGGGGCTGGGGTGGGACGATGGAGGAAGGAGACTGAGCTACCCGCACCCAACAGCATTCCAGCAGTACCTAAATACTCTTCTTTTCAAAGGTGCACAGCTCCTTAATTTATACAGAATTAGGGAGGTGATGAGCAATGCAGGTCTATGCTAATTCTCATTTAAATCAGCTGTGAACCAGGCATTTCCAACAGACTGAGAAGCAGAGGCACACTATGAATGGCCAAGAAAGAGCCTACAGGAGATCACTTATACACAGCACAAAAGCAAAACCCACAACAGCCAGGCAGATGCTTTATTAGCCCATAATGGGTTTTTGGCCAAGACAGTAAAAGTTAGAAATACAACGTCTTGTTTTCTGTAGTGCCTTAAGCCAGCAAGAGTAGATGTATTAGTAACAAGAGTCTAAGCAAGCTACAACTGAATGGTCTAGTTTAAGCAGCTTTTTCTTGCTGAAAAGGACCTGGGGTGTTGGTGGCAGCAATGCCCATGAGCCAGCAATGTGCGCTTGAGCCAAGAAGGCCAACGCCAGCCTGGGGTGGATGAGAAGGGGTGGTTGTAGGGCAGAGAGGTTCTCCTGCCCCTCTGCTCTGCCCTGCTCACACCACAGCTGCAATCTTGTGGCCAGTGCTGGGCCCTCAGCTCCAGAAGGACAGGAACTGCTTGGAAGAGTCCAGCAGGGCCACAGAGATGCTGGAGGGAGTGGAGCATCTCCTGCTGAGGAGC
The DNA here is from genome assembly GCF_000695765.1 of Mesitornis unicolor. Classification (NCBI taxonomy): domain Eukaryota; kingdom Metazoa; phylum Chordata; class Aves; order Mesitornithiformes; family Mesitornithidae; genus Mesitornis; species Mesitornis unicolor. The sequence continues at coordinate 8,435 of NW_010169566.1, forward strand.
GGCTGAGGGAGCTGGGGCTCTTGAGCTTGGAGCAGAGGAGACTGACGGGGGCCCTCATTCCTGGGGATCCATTTGGAAAGGGCAGTGTCAGGAGGAAGGAGCCAGGCTCTGCTCTGGGATGTCCAATGCCAGGACAAGGGGCAATGGTCCCAAGCTGGAGCACAGGAGGTTCAAGCTGAAGATGAGGCCAAACTTTGTCAGTGTGAGGGTTATGGAGCATGGCCCAGGCTGCCCAGAGAGGTTGTGGAGTCTCCTTGTGTGGAGACACCCAAAGCCCTGGCCGTGTTCCTGTGTGACTGCTCTGGTGATCCTGCTGTGGCAGGGGTTGCAGTGGGGGAGCTTTCCAGGGCCCTTCCAACTCCTCACATTCTGGGATTCTGCTCCTATTCATACACTGGAACCACATACAAAAACCTAGAATAGAGTGATTAGAAACCAAGAAGGCTACAGTGACAGAAAAATTTTAAGAGAATCAGAAACTTACTCAGAAAATACATTAAAACAACAGTTTAAAAAAAAGGACAAAGAGTTTAAAACTGCAAATATTAACAGGAAGGCGGAAAGAAGAAAAAAAAATTAATACCAAGCATCATTCTAAAGCCTTGAGAAGGTGATTTCAAAGGAAACAGGGAGATAAATGGATGACAACATGCATATTAATGAGCCCAAAGCAATTCTCAATTACAGTTCATTATCATTAACCATTTGAAAAGTAAAAACCAGATAAACAACTCAGCCTACTCTAGCAGGAGTTGAAAATTGCCTGGCAAGAGATGCTTCCCTCTCAGGAATTCTAAGTAAAGGCAAAGAGCCTCTGAATGCAACACTTAGGATTCAATTCAGATAATGAAAAAGACTTGGGGAAAGGGGATTTGAGTCGCATTATGCAGAAGGACAAAAAGTAAGGCCCAAAGACAACATCCTATTTATAATATTCTAAATCCTCCGCAGTACACATCCTGCCACATTAATGCTCCAGTCTGAGCACCAGGTTGCACTGCAGCTCCCCTGACCTCTCCACCTTCATTTGACCTTCTCATCTCCCTCCCAGCCCCGCTCATTCCAAATTAAACGTCCCATCAGCAGTTTTCGGGGCCTGCTGATTGTTTTCTTGGTGCTCACTGCTGTAGAAACCTTCCCTGAAGACTGCTGACTAAATACAATTCCCATGCAACCACATAAATGCCGAGGATCTATTCACAGCACATGTTATAGGTTCAATGTCAAGAATTTTCTCGCCTTGTAAGTATAAAATGAGCCACCTGCCTTGTTCAGACCCTGAATTAAGTTTTGGAAGGAACAAGGATATCAGAAGGGGAGAGGGTTTAGAAACCAAAGGAGCAAACCAAGGCCGGTAGAGAAACTCCGGGAGGCAAAGTCTCATCGTAGTTGTGGCTGTGAAGGGTCCAACAGGCATGATTTGTCACACCGGAGAAGTTTTGGAAACTTTCCTTCTCTCAGAGCCTGTGGTGACTGCTGTGGTGAGCCCAAGCCATCACCCAGCCTCCCTGGGACAAGTGTCTAGAAATTAATAACTTGCTAAAACCTGGAGTGGTTTTGGTGACCTGCTGGAGCTGGAGATGAAGGAGAGGAGCACGTATCGCTCAGCAGCTTCTCATCTCTGCCACCCACCAAAACAGGCTTCACTCCTGAGAGTCCAGCACCATGCATTTAATCCACAGAGCAGAAGCAGCACCTAAGGGAGGGT
>NW_010169567.1:0-15325 GCF_000695765.1 Mesitornis unicolor
TCTGTGATTCTGTGATTCTGTGATTAAATATAAAAGAATTAAGGAAATATTTCTTTCTAAATCACCATAACTGTTTCTGGTGAGGAATTATGTCTAATAAAAGTTTGCTAGTTCAATTTCCTATAGACAGGCTAAGGCATGTTGTCACCTTACTGGCATGCAAATGGCAATATTGGTTAATTTTAACCAGCTGATGATTTGTCAGGATCCAATTTAATGCTGTACAACTGAAGTTACTGGAGGTAATAAATTTAAAAGGTGACTCATTCTAGTATGCTAGTACCTGATCTAGTATGCTAGTCATCTAGTATGCTAGATGAAGGTATAAGATACATGAGTAACTGAATTGGTTCTCTGTAAAATTGTCTGCAGGCCACCTTCAATTATATGGGCTTCAGCTACTTTAAAGGAATGCTGTGAAGTCTAGCAATTACTGTGACAGAAAGATGGACCAGCCTCTCCTTCTTTCCCCTGTGGACTCTTGCACAATGACTGTAGAAGAGTATGTGGAACACTTGGACAAAAATTAATTTAAAAGTAAATTACTAGTATATGTCAACAGGAAGTACTGTTTTTTCTATTTTTTAAACTATATTATTGTCTACCAAGAATAAATAAAAATACTGAAGTTTTTTGGTTTTTTAGATAACTGCATTTTATTTTAATAGCTGAGTTTTTTATTCTTCTTGTTATTATCTTTATACACTTTTTGTTTTTTTTTCCAGCACCAGGACTGCATATTGTTTTACCTTACAGGTCTATTAATATCATTCTTAGAATATAGTGCCTAGTGAACTCAAACCTTAGGTAATGAAACTGTTACTTATAAAATTTAATTATATGCTCCTAAATTTTTCAATAGAATATATGTAAAATGAGATTGGTTTGAATTACTTGGTAATATAGTTTCAACTAAAATATGTTCTCTGATGCTCTTCCATTGATTATGTATGTTTTATATATATATCTAGTTGAAGTAAAAACATATTTAGCTTCAACTATGAAATGCTTCTTTTTCAGCACCACAAGATATATAGGGTCTTATGGCACTAGTTTGGAACAATATCATTACATATTTGTAAAAGAAGAGGGTATTGCCTGTGTTGTGAATTATTTGAAAGCACTAGCATTAGTTTCCTCAAGGGCTAGTGTTTTCTGACACATTTTCTTATTTTCAGTAAAGGTTTCAACCAGAAATACTGAACATAGTAAATCGGAAGTAAGAATATATGACTATACATATATTGAAAAAATATTTGCATTTCTTTTGTTTCTTTTTTTCCATATTTTTTTAATTGTAGACAACATTGTCTTTGTAGGCTAAATTCATGTTGTATTTATGAGGCTTTTGTTTAGACCCTAGGTATGCAAGATATCATTGTGGAAATATTCCCAAGTCATTACAAATTAAGTCTATTAGAGTTTTATTTTTATTGCCGAGGTGCTGTAAAATGCATGTGAATTTGGAGAAGTGAACTGGAATAGGTAGTCTTAGAATCAGTGGAAAGTTAGGATTGCTTTTTCTGTTTTTTGTTTATTTTGTGTGTTCATATTAATATTTAAGAAAAATAATTACCTTGTTTAATTCTATAAAATAATTTTGCTTTAAAATCCTAAAAGAATTAAAAAACCCAATCATAGTTTAATCACAGAATCACAGAATGTTTGGAGCTGGAAGGGACCTCTGAAGATTGTCTACTGCTAGAGCAGTATCACCTAGGAATCACAAAATAATGTGACAATAAAAATGAAGACATTTAATAATAATAATAATAACAACAATAACAATAATAAGAGTATTAAGCAATTGTAATTATAATAATGTGTGTATTACATAATCATTATCTCTATATAATAAAATAATTATGTAACTATAATAATAATTGTGTGATTATAATAATAATGTAATTTGTGTAATATGTAATAAAATGAAGACATGTAATAAAAATAATGAAGAAATAGCTGTACTATTCACCTTAACATGAATATACTGAATTTGTTTGTTGTTCATATTTCTAATTTTATTAACTTTATCAAAGAAGAAAGATATTGATTACTTCTGTGTCTGTATGAAAAAATATTTCAGTGTTAGAAGACGTAGAACTTTAGTTGTCTCTCCCAATTCAGTAAGATTTTTCCATCTTGTACTTTTAGTAATGCGAACTGGGAAGGATGCATTGATTACTTGTATCGGATTCTAGAAGCCTGCAATGAAGTCTAGACAATTGGCCACATCTAATCACCGTGGATTTTCTCTTGTATTTACAGACTGTCAGGAGCCGGACACCCCTTGCCACCCCACTGTGACATGGATTCGTGTAGCTCCGAGGAATTCTACCAGGCTGTTCACCATGCGGAGCAAACCTTCAGAAAAATGGAGAGCTACCTGAAGCAACAGCAGCTCTGTGATGTTATCCTGATTGCTGGGAATCGCAAGATACCTGCACATAGGTAGGGCATAAGCATAAGATACTGAAACTACAAAAGTAAATGTTTTAGTTATGCTTATTTCTTAGAACAGTGTTTTCTGTGGCCCCTTATGCCTGCTTCTCTCTTGCTTTAAACGCCAGAAATGTGAGTAGCTGCAAAAGGTGGTATTTGAAGGTTGAGCCATTGAAGGTAGGGTTTTTTTGTACAGATTTCTAAAGTTCAAGTAACACTCAGCTAGGAAACTTTTTATCATGAGCGTGCCAAACATTCTCCCTGCTGTGATGCTGTTAATTTGTAAGGAGAATGGTAATTTCTGAAATGAGATGCAGTACAGCTACACTGGATATTCTGATGAATTTGTCACAGAGTATCTCAGACACTTACGGTGAAATAATACTGAAAATTGACTTCCTATGAAATGTTCCTTTGAATGAACTGAAAAATATCTTAATTGCTTTCAATGATAATTATGAGTGTAAAAATTATGACATAAATATTAAAATTCTTTGAGATTATCTGATATTACAGCAGCCAGTATATATGAATCTATGCTTGGTTTTGCACTGTAATTAGAGTTTAAAATACTTATTTTTCATTGAGATTTTGGTCTTAGCTATAGCCTTTGATTTAGTACATGCAAATAAAAAATCAGTCCTAGAGTTCAGATTAAAATACAGAGTAATTTGATTTTCTAGGTTAGCAAATCTTTTTTGCATTTGAACTCTGTATAAAGCTGTAAACTAATGGTGACCTATTCGCTGCTTGTGCCCTTGTTTCTCTGCTGAGGTGCTAAATCCAGAACAGGATTATGGCTCCCCGACAGGAAAACTGGAAAACAGCCACCATATTTCTAAATTCCTAAACTAACTTTATGATATATAGGAATACTATAACGTCATCTTCGCAACTTGGACCTTACAAAGTTCCTTCTGCCCTAAGTGAAGATGGACTCAGTGACTAATCTTTTTCTGTTTTACAGAAAAGTTGGATATTCTATATTCCAGCTCCCATAATAATAATAAAAAGGTGCAATATGCAAGACTACAAAGCCAAAGCTATTGTTCAAATACTAAAAAGTAAAAATAGAAAGAAATGTTAATTAAAATATTTAAACTGCCCCAATAATTATTATAAATGAGAAAATAACCCTACTTAACAAGCACTAACAGATTGATCTAGGTAGTTTGCATCAGATGTGAAGCAGAATTCACTTGGTTTCAGATTAGTAGCTGTAATAAACATAGAAATATTTTTCCCCTTCTTTCAGCATTTTTTCATTCTTACAACTTTTTTTATACTCTCCTATCTTCTGAAAGCTGCTTTCCTCCCTTGCCTTCATATACTCTGATTCCCAGATGCCAGCAAAGTCCCCAGCAATTTCTACTCACTGGCAACTTGGCAACTGACACAACTTCTGTATTCCAGACTTTTTGCCACTGTTAAATGTATTATGCATCTGGCACTTTATACACCCCTTGCAGTTGTGGTCTGATGCCATTTTTATCTAAATTACCAAGTTCTTCCCTTTACGGGTATACATACAGAGGGAATAATATTAAACTTCTGTCTTTCTGTCTGTCTGCATTTACAGTGTTCCAAAGCTTCAAGATTTGCTTTAAGGTGCCTTCTATCAAAAGAAAACTGGAGGGATAATGACCTAAGGCCTTATAATTTGTGTCCAATTTTACATCCCTACACATTACTGAAATAAAATACGAGTTCTTTTTCAGAAGTAATGACAATTTTGTTCTTTCTTGACAGTTACTTGGCCTATTTCTGCTTTTCACATTTTTCAACACAGATGAGCTAAAAAAAAAAAAAAAGCAGAGTCTGAATCTATAATCTTAAACGGACAGAAAAAATACTTAATAGCTACATAGAAATATTCACAATTTGTATCATTTGCTCTGTGTAATATGGATTAGGTAAAATATACCACTACATGTTTTACTATTATATTTTTTTGCTATTTTGAATATTTTGGTAAACTGCATAGTTTGTAGAGAAGGAGACAGAGGAAACTGTAACTTTTTTATTAGTTTCTTTCATTTTCCCCACTATTTTTAAGACAGCTATTCATATTTGTATGCTCACCTTTCAATAGTAAATTTAATTTCACATTTGTCATTTCAATTCTACAGCATATCTAAATCCTTCTGGAGCTGGAAAAATACCTTAATAAGAAGATTGACCATGAAATAATATCCAGAATCTTATTTAGTTTTCTAACAAACGTTCAGACAACTTTACATTTGGTTTTCTACTTCTCTGTTTTCTGCAGTCAAAAGACTAAATCCCAAAGAATTGGCAACAACAACTGTTGAACTATGCAGAACTGAAAAGATTTTGTTCTGAATTCTGAGTTTTGTCCAACAAGATAAAATGAAGTGAAGGTCATTCTGAATTTTCTGGGTTGTTTTTTTTTTTGTTTAGTGTTTGCTCTATGTTATTTCAGACAGGTGTGGCTCAGTAAGCACTGGAAAAGACTGTTTATGTTTATCAAGGCCGTTGCAATGCTAGAATATAATTTAATTTGATGACACATTCTAGAGTTTGGTTCAGCTCCCCTTGGTCAAAACAGGGTCAAGTCCAAGGTTAGATGAGGCTGTTGAGGGTCATACCCAGTTAGTTTTTAAATATCATCAGTTGTTGAGGTTCCTGTCTTGGCACCATGTTGAAGTTTTTTATTATCCTCACTGTCTTTAGTGATCCAGAATATAGCTTCTAGAATATTTACCCCATGATCTTCTTGGTAAGACAAAGCAATTCTATAGTTAGACACATCTTCCTTCTTAAGAATGGATATGGAAATTGTCTTTTCCAGTTTTCAGAAACCTCCAGCAAATGATCATGATCTGTTAAAGATAACAGAAAGTGGCCTTTCAGAGATATTGTTGAGCTCCCTCAGCTATTGCTTCTTGGATACATCCCCTCTGGTACCATGGACTCCTGTAAAAGTCCAAATCTCATAACTGCACCCTAAGCACCTCTATTGTGATGATGCTGCACAGGAGATCATAAAACCAAATCACTAAGCTCTAGTTCCCCATTTAGAGGCACGATGCCAAACTCAGTCTTATTATAGCTGACTTTTCACTGTTCAGGTGACTCAAGGAGCTTTAAAGTTATGTGCTTAAGCATTTTGTTGGATCCTAAACATTATGTTTGTGTAATCTAATCTTCTACTAAACAGATTACAGGTGTAAATTTTCAAATGAAGGAATAGCAAAAGGAAGTACAAATGAACCAAGTATTGTAATGATGAACAAGCAACCAAAAAGGGTACTGAGAAAGTAGAAAGACCTCTGTAGCTGGCATTTAAATAAATTTGAAAAATTAAGCAGACCTTATTTTTCATTATATTTCTGTAACTTGTATAGGTAACAATCAAATGCAAAAATGTAAAATACGTTAAAGAGAGAAAAATGCTAAAACAATAATTCCCATTCCCTTTGGTTAAGCTGTTGCAGTATTAACAGTCCATCCTAATTTTAAAATGTTGTGACAATGAAGTTTGTTGTTTCCTCTCTCGCTCTGAAGTTGCATGCTATATATGTTTTTCTCATTTTCTGTACCTCTCATTTAGAGTATAACTTCTTTAAGTCAAGAAGCATATTGCAACTTTAAAGTGCCAGAAATAGAAGGAACTCAGCATTGCTGTTACAAAACAAACAAATTAATTAAACCAGTAATGTAATTGACACTTCTATACAAATTGCAATCAGCCAAATGAAGTTGCATCTAGAAATCTAACTAGACTGCAGCTAGTAAATGTCATCTAAAACACTGGAAAGTTTATTGAAACTTCCAGCCAGGATTGTGGAAATGTTGTAGTCAGCTGTAAACTAAGATTTGAGCCATAAGTTAGATTTTGACTAGGCAGGGTGCACAAAGCAATACAGGAACTCAATGCTGTCTTATTTTCACTCCGGGGTATCTGTAATTATGGTTTGTGGAACTTCACAAGTCAAATATTGCATCTAAACTGTGGATCTACTGTCCATGAGTTTAAGAACAAATTATTCAAGTAATATGAGTGGGACAGAACAATGAAAACAAAAATTCCTGGTGTCAGAAAGAAAGCAACAAGGTAATTTAGATAAGCCTGCCTTAACCTTGAATGATAACTTTTTCTTTTTTCTTCTCTTTTTTTCTTTCTTTTTTAAGAAGAAGGAATTGTAGATAAATAATACTTCCTAATACTGAGAATGGCATTAATATTTTTCAAATTAATTTCTATGATCTTCCTAAGGAACTCTTCTGATTTGATTTGGACCTTTTCCAGACGTAAAAGACCTTAAGTTTACACAACTGAGTATGTACCAGTTAAAGATTTTGCACATGCAGAAATGGGCCTTGATTTTTGAAGAAAATTTATGAGAATTTGAAATTTCTTATCAGGTTGAATTTTGGTTTTGATATGGCCATGAGTCTAATCTGTTTATAATCAGTGGAGTTCTATAGCTTAATTGACCTAAACACCTTTGATTGTGGTGTGTTGACCTTGACTGGTTGCCAGGTGCCCACCAAGCCACTTTGTCACTCCTCTTCCTCCTCAGAAAGACAGGGGGAGAAAACAAGATGGAAAAGCTCATAGGTGAAGATAAGGCCGTGGAGACTACTCACCAATTACTGTCACAAGCAAAACAGACACAACTTGGAGGAAATTAATTTAGGTTATTGTAATTTAATAGCAAAGGAGGATAGTGAGAAATAAAAACAAAACTAAAGCCACCTTTCCCCCACACTCCTTCCCAGGCTCAACTTCACTTCTGACTCTTCTGTTTTCTCCCCATGAACATCCCCAGAGGGATGGGGAATTAGGGTTATGGTCAGTTCATTATGTGCAGTCTCTGCTGCGCCTTCCTCCTCGCACTTTTGCTCCAGCGCAGGATTGGAGTCATGGGAGACAGTCCTCTACGAACTGCTCCAACATAGGTCTTTACCCCAGTTCTCCAAGAACTGTTCCAGCATGAGTCCTTTCCATGGAGTGCAGTCCCTCAGAAATGGACCACTCCAGTGTGGGTCTCGCACAGAGCCACAGGTCCTGCCAGAAAATCTGCTCTATAGGCTCTCTATGGGCTGCAGCTTCCATCAGGGCACACCCAGCTGTTCCACTGTGGTCCTCCAAAGGCTGCAAAGCAGCAACCTGCTTTTTTAGGGACTGCAGATGAATCTCTGCTCCAGTGCCCAGAGCACCTCCTTCTCTCACCTTGATGTCTGCAGGGCTGTTTCTCTCAAATTTTCTCATCCCTTTCTCACAGCTGCTGTTGCACAGCATCTTTAAACCTTTATGAAATATATTGTCACAGAGGTGCCACCAGCATTGCTGATTAGCTCAACTTTGGCAAGCGCTGGGTCTCTTTTGGAGCCAGCTGAAGCTGGCTATGTCTAACACAGAGACATCTTTTGATGCCTTCTCATAGAAGCCACTCCTGTAGTCCTGCTACCAAAATCTCGCCATATAAATGCAATACAAAGTCCTGGTTGTTCAAAGAAAAATTTAAAAGGGATGTGCTGAAAAAGAACCATAGAGATATTTTCAAGGGCTAAATGGCATTGCTATTACCAAGATGCAACGTTATTAAACAAGAGTAATGATGTTATTGCTTTATGGAGTGGAAATAGAGGCAGTAACTGAAATGGACTCTGAACAGTGTAAGAAACAAGAATGAGATGTCTTAAGAAGAAAGGAAAAAACAGGATTCAGCTGCCTGAGGTGCCTTGAGTTATGCTGCCTGACTTTGATGACGTGGTTCAGAAGGGTGCAAGGTTTTCATAGCTCTGCACCAGGCCCATGCTGATGTTTCAGACAGTCCAAAATACCTGAAATTGGCACTTGACACCTATGCTTACGGGAGTGAGTTCCTTTGCAATATAAAAGAATACAAAAATAAATAAAACAAACAAAACCAGCTATATGACAAAATGACAAAGAAGACCATACAAGAATAACTTGGGTCAGCAAGACCTGACAGTCTGCCATCAAAAAAGGAATTTAATGTCACATACAAGGATATGACCAGCCTGAGATAAAAGGAAGAATGAGTTGTGAAGATAAATTAATAATAATTCTCTATTGTGTCATTTTGTATAAAAGATTAAAATAAAAGGATGACAAATAGTCCTTAAAAAAATCTAAATATTTAAGCAGTCATATATTCTAATGACTTCACAGATCTATCTCTGTGCCTTCATCAAACCTAATCTCAATTTTTCTGACATTTGTCCCAGTAGTTCAAAGGAATTAAATTGAACATTTCCTTCTCTTGCAAGCTTTTTTCCAGTTTTTCTTTTGGAGTTAGAGTGAATAAATAAAATCATTAAGCCCCCAAATAGAGGATCACAGTTGATTGTGTTGTCTTTCTACATTCAAATATGTATACTGTCTCTGAAAATTTTTTTATTCTGGAGAAAATTACTGAGATCTGCATTGTAATTGCATCATAATATAATAATGGATTTTCATCAGGTCTTATCTTCCTCACTGTGATATTTTTCATCAGTTGCCCATTCCCAAACATTGAAAAGTTGCTTGGATTCATGTTTCTGTCTTCTTCTTCTTCTTTTTTTTTCCCTTCATCTTTCTTTGCTTCAGAACAGCATAGAGTTCAAAGTACTGGCTGCAATAGCAGATATCTTCAAAACTGACACAAGGACACAAACTGACACTGCAAAGTGTTGTGGACAATGGACTTTGTTATCAAGTCTGGCCACTGAGACATGTGCATTACTTGCAGTCTCTGGAAAAAACTAAAGCTATGGTAGACATCCTGTGTTTGGTGGAAATGATGATGACAGACTTGTGCAACATTCCTAAATACATTGTGGCAACTTAAGAGATGTAATGAGTTGTAAAACTGTGTTTCAATTTGTACTGTATAAGAGATAAAGAGCCATTTACTGTCTGGGAGACAGTGAAAGAATTAAAATAAGATTAAACAAAGAAAGAAGAGAATACAAACTCAAAAGGCATGGTCCTGAGGGCAAAGAGGAAACATAACCTATGTAATGTAGATAATTAGTATCACTTATACTTGTAGCTAGGCATTGTGTAAGAGATTAAAATGGAGTAAAACTATGAGTAACGGCAAAAAGGAAACTTACTTGTTTCAGGCTTATTCGATTCTCCAAGATTCCATCCACCTGTCTATGGGTTTAGAGAGGTTTGGTTTTTTTTCCTTGTTTAAGGATTTTTTTTTATTATTCTTGTTCTGTAGGTATTCTATATGAAATTGCCTTTGCAAATAGATTAGTTTATAAATACTACTCAGATGGTCAGAGAAAAAAACCATCACATAGTTCTGTTCCATTTTTCTCCAAAAAGAGACAAGCACATAGGAGAGACTGTCAATACTAACAGTTATGATGGGAAGTATGGGACAATTCTCATTAATTCATCTGTTATATACTCACTGACCATTTCTTTACCCAATAAATATTAATTTCTGCTATGTTAATGAGCTAATCTGATGCTGCTGAATTTTTAGCAAGCTGATTGCACTATGGTAATGGTTCTGAGTGGATGCTAGGTCCCAAATAAACTCTAAGATTTTCTTCTGTTTGTTAACTGCACAGGAACAGCTTTCATTTACAAAGACTGGGGAAAAAATATGCAATATTTAGAATTTTGGCACGTGACTTTTGGTAATTTTTTGATTTCCCTTTTTCTCTGTAAAATATATATTTTTACAACTTGGCAAATACAAATGTCATATACAAAGAGTCTGTATATATATATACACACACACAAATGTCAATACAAGAGTAGCAGATGCTTTATTAGTTCCCAAGATTCTTTAACCAAAAGTAGTTTTTGAGTTCTGTATCTTGAAACATAGCCAGCATAAATACTTCAACACCCACTGGTGAATTGTGTCTCAAGGTCTTCCACACCGGAGGTGGTACCTCCCTTGAATATATTGTTGTTCCATAGAGATCGAGTACAATTTTGGTTTTGAGAGGAAGATAAACAAAATGTAAACCCCAGAGAGACTGCAAAAAGGAACACAGACACTGTTTTAAACTAATTGTTATTGTGTTGTCAGTTTGCAACTTCCTGAAAATGCCTCTAATCATCAAGCTAGAATGAAAAGCATTCAATAGAATGAAAAGCAGCTGCTCTAATCCATAGGAGAAGGAGAGAAAACAGTCCGTGAACAATGTCTGTTGGTACAAACTAAAGGAAAAGCGTGCAGTATATGTGTGTTCCATAGATTATTTTTTGTTCTCTTCCTGCAGACAAGATGCAAAATGTGATTAGATAATCCTGTTAGAATTTTATGGACAAGATTAATTTATCATGTATCTTATGGCTTTGTTCACATACTTACAAATTCAGAGGACAGCGGCAGTTACAGCAGTAACAAGCCTCAATTAACATTTCAGTGTCTTGACTGCAAAGGAAGAAAGGTAGATGACAAAGAATTCTACATTTGAAATGCTGAGTAGATGACACGTGGAGGTAGAAGTTACATATAGTGGCAAATTCTTCAATAGGAAATGGATATTATACATTCAATGTTGATATTAATTAAAGTGAAATAGAATCTAAAGAACATAACATATTAAGGAAAATATAATGAAAATGTTGCAAAACAAAAAAATTGCCATTGATAAAACACAGAGTAGAGGTTTTGACAAGCAAAGTTCCTCAAAGTACCAATAGCTTTTACAGCAAACACTCTTTTCTTAGTTTTGTACAGTCCATTAGGGAGTGCTGAGCAAGATTTGTTATTGTGCTGCATTTCTGAAGCTGCATTGAAAATTACACCATTTTCTACTTCATGTGTATTAAACACAATTGTAATACTGTGCATGGGAAAAGCTGAGAGAAAAAAAAGGGAAAGACGTGGCATATTTTATTCTGAATTATGGACAGTATGGAGCTGTTGATCCCAATAAACTATGGATCAGAATTCTGACATAGGAGATGCCAATTTGAAGTTGGTGGGCAATATTCAGTCTCTAAAAAATTATTGATGTCTGGATGCCATTTTTTTCTGAAGATCTTTGGTACTGACCAGGAGATGATAGTCTGGATTGAATTTACTGTTAGCTATTATTTTTCCAAGGCTCTTATAGCTTTTCTTGTATTTGATAAACTTGTGAGGAAGAGTACTGAGTCATCAGGAAAGGTAATCACTACCTGGTGATTGCTGTAATCCAAAACAGTTAAACTGTTCCACAGGTTGCTCCTTTGTTGTGTTTTACTCAGAAAAGATGGGAGTCTTGTTTGCACTGCCAAAATTGTTCTGGAAGTGACAGCTAGTGTCTGCTTCTTTTTTTTTCCTGAATATTTTTCAAGTACATGCACGGATATACCTTAGGATATGTTCTGCAAGCTTTAAAATTTAGGAAATCATGAAGCCTTCTCTATATTTACAGTAAATATTTATCTGCTGTAAGAAAAGCTATAGAGCACCACTATCAGTAAAGACACCCAGTGTTAGCTGGTGTCTTCTGCAGAGCTACAGATCAAATTTAAGAGCAATGAGTGTTCAGCTCCTATGTGAACTAGCTTATTAGGTGTGGAAAAGACATGTAACTGTGAATTTTCAGTCCAAGTAGCAACTAAGATTCTACTCAGCAGAAAAATATTGTTAGAGCTTGTTTGAAGTATATAAGTTATCAAGGTTTGTTTCTTTTGTTTGTTTGCGCCTTTAAATTATTAAATGCATCAGCACAGTTCAGATAATTTTGTATTAAAGGTGTATGTGAGAACAGTTGTGAAATTTGTAAGGAATTATTCTATAATAAAAGAAAATAACATCTTTTGTCATAGGAAAAAAAAGTTGCAACAGAAATTAGTTATATTTTGTATTTTAAAAGAACCCAGAAATATATCAAGCTAAATTTAGTTGTAGTAAAGGTAGAGAAGTCCCTTAATCTGGAGAAAATCTTTCTAGGTCCACAAACTCATTTTTAACTCTAAGTTACCTGCTATGTTTCTCAAAATGAAAGAGTTTATTATGTATTCTCACTGCCAGATCAGTAGTTGAAAAAAGGTGACATCCTGAGACACATGACCTTTCTTGATGAATGGGTCAACATGCCTTTAAATCAAGATTTAGAGCTGTTTGGAGCTTTCTAAGCAACAAAAAACAACAGGTCATGATGAATTAATTGATCTCTTTGATTTCTCTCTTTCCGTGTTTTATCTCAACACTGGAACATAATTAAGAATTACAAAATACATCACCTTTTAGAATAAAGTGTAATTAGCAATTTACTTTCAATTCAGTTCAACTTGTGGAGTACTTCCCAAGGAACAAGTTTGTGCTTGAAATCAGTTTGACTTTTTGGTTATATTGGTTAGAGAAATAGCTGATTTATTATTAACTATTGATTTATATAAGGGTCTTCAAAAAAATCCTCTTTCTTTATCACTCTGTTGAAAATCTTGACTTGCATGTTTAGGTGAGCTGCTGTATCACAGAACCTTTCTGCTCATTTGAGCCATCTTCTTTAACAGATGGTGCAAACCAGTAAGGATAAACCTAAAAGTAAAATGAGTAGTGCTGAGGAATTTACGTTTGTATTATATATTTTTCAGAGTTTTTCACTTCGGACTGTATCTTACCTGGTCCTGTAGACTGACTACTCATTTGCAGCTGGAATTTATTAGATAGCTTTTTCTAATTTCCTCACCCCAGAATACTCCATAAGGCAAATTAGGGAAAATCACAGATTTTTGTAGAAGTCTGTGAAATACATGTAATCCTTCTGCTATTTATTTTCTTTTCTCCCTCTGTTTTGTTAACTTTGAGTTGAGAATACATATACAAGAGGATTATCTAATAAATAATGTCCAAAGAGAAGTGATATAGATTAAAAATAAGAAAAACAAAATATTTTTTCTGTTATTTTTTTAATTGAATAACATGTTAAGCTTCTAATAGTTTTACTGAAGGTTGAAGGATTGTGTAAAGTCACACACTGTTAGTAAAGTTTATAAAAACAGGCCTTTGAAGAATAATGAAGACTATGTCTGAATTATGAAATGTGTTTCACTAATAAGTTGTATTTGATACTGAGAGTTTATCTTGTTAAAAATTAGGACATCTGCATGATTGGAAAATTATCAGAAAAACTGAGCACTAATTTCTATGTCAGTTTTGTAGTCATATGCTAATGTGCCACTTGGTTCATATCACAGGAAGCAAAAACAAATTAGAATTAAATGTCATGCTGTATTTTTCTGCCTACATGCATTTATACTATATTGCTCATGGTAATTTATAATTACTATGAAAATATATCTTTTTAAGAAATTTGTTTTGGTTTGGTTTTTTATATATGACATTTCTAATATAGTTATCAATATAAATAACACTAGTTTCTAACTAACTTTTTTGCAGACTTGTCCTCAGTTCTGTCTCTGACTACTTTGCTGCAATGTTTACAAGTGATGTTTGTGAAGCCAAGCAAGAAGAGATCAAAATGGAAGGCATAGACCCCAATGCACTGTGGGATCTTGTTCAGTTTGCATATACAGGTATTATACTGTATGCATTATACTTCCTATAGAGAAAGATGTTGATAGTTTTATTTGCTACATGCCAATGAATTATATTTATTTTAGAAGCATTTTTTTCTTTTTAATTTTGATCAATTGAAACACTTATTTACCATTTCTAAGGATGAATTCAGATTGTTGTCTCTTATCTCCAAACTGTTAGATATGCCAGGGTAGGTAAGTACAGGAGGACAGTCTAGAGAACTATATATTTTTTCCTGGTTTTCAAATACTTAAAAAGAGTGCCTCATATGCACATGATTCAGATTACATGAGATTGTTGAAGGAACAGCTGTATTTTTTGAAGAATAATCCTATATTACTGTCATTGTCAAATTTCAGTTTAAATAATTACATCAGTATTTTCAAATTTTAAATAAAACATTTTTAAAATGTTTAATTATGAGCTGAATGTTGTCACTTTGATTTCCTCTTATAGGCTGGTGCTCTGTTGTGCTATGTAAAGTTATGAATAACTCATAACTTCCTTCTGAATAGTTATTACATTTTAATGCATAATAGATTGTTTTTTATTCTTCTTAAACAAGCTGTTACACACAATGTGTCTGAAGTGCATTAATATGAAAGAACACTAAAGCTAAAAAATAAGGTAATTAAAAGAAAGGAAATGCCAATACAAAGATTTGTAGTCTGAATTTGTCTCTCCTTGCCTATGAAACATGTAAGTTTAAAATAGATGCTGTTTTCTATTTCTGTTTCCTAAAAGACATCCTCATGTTGTTTAAATTAACAATATTTTATCATGATGTTTCTCTTGAATATTTGATTTTTGCTTTAATTTTAAATGGATAGCTCATATCCTTCAGTTTTAATCCCTTCTAAATACGCATGTATTAATTTAATCATAAGTTGCTGTTCATTTTTATATATTTAATCAGGATATGTGTGGTTTATTTTATGCCATGACTTTATAATCTTAATAGGAAACAGAAACTGCAAATAAACATAATTTAAGTTAAAAATGCTCTCTTTAAGAATTACATTTGAGAAATTAGTGCTCTAGGAATGGCAGACCATCTTCATTTATATAATACTCTACATATTCTAAGTGTAATGCTCACTCCTTTCAGTTGTGGTTTTGCAGTTTGGGAATGTACATCATCCAGAGAGTTTCAAGGCAGAAGTCAATGAAATGAAGAATGTATAAATAGTTCTCATCAAACATGAGAAGGATACAATCTGATTAATAGGTTTGAGTGTAAAACGAATGGCACAGGAATACCAGAGCAAAATCAACAATACCTTAGCACAGACTAGTGTTGCGAAAACGGGGAGAATAAATCCGGTCTTGTGAGGCTGGCACCAAATATGCGACAGACGCAGGTCAGGAATCGTTTATTTACAGCAACATTTACA
>NW_010169568.1:0-16148 GCF_000695765.1 Mesitornis unicolor
ACATATATATATATACACACACACATATATGCAGTGAATCTTGAAGTGCTTGTCATGCTTTTCATCTAGTTGACTTAAAGATCAGAATCTCTCTTCCAATACTGCATGCCATTGGTCCTAATTCTTTTGGTGAGAATTCTTACCTAAATATGACTTAAGAGCCTGCAGAACAGAGGCCTGGCATCCAGGAGTAGCAGGCAGAACGCTGCCCGCAGGTACCTTCAACAGTACCTCTGACTGCAGGAAGCTGAAAAGTTGAAACTAAGACCTGTAGACAAAAGAAAACAAAACCCAACTGTTTTAAAACACATTAGTTGTGCAGTATTTTTGCTTGCTGAGCTGTGAAGTTTGAGGAGCTTTCCTGTACACAAAACAGATTTGCCATGTGTCTGAGTGTCTGATTTCTTAGTTGATCTCATTTACAGTGTATCTGAAAAGGAATATTATCCAAGAGGAAAAAGAGTTGCATATTTTGATTGAGTTGTCTATATCTTTAATTAAGTAAGATCAGATTCTCTTGGAAGGGAATGAAGTAAGTGCCTTGGTCTTTCATTTTAATTCAAAACGTTTTGCATTTTAGAGCTGAGTCATAAATTCTATAGTGTAATTACATTTCTGTAGTCTTTAATCTTTTCATTTAAAGATCACATGTCGTGAGTTGAATTTTCCTATGAATACACGTTCAGCGCTTCCCCTGAGTGGGCAGAGGAGCATTTCAGCGCATGACTGGAAACTTCTTTTTTATCTGTAAATTTATCTGAAGTTGCAGATTTCATTTCAACTCCTGATTGCAATATTGACGTTGTAATTACCTGCTAAACAAAGAAGAATTACAGAAGGCAAGACTTATGGCTAAAGCCCATTCAGTGAAACATTTCAGTCCTGAAGCTAAAAAAAAAATGCACTTTTTGTTCAGCGTATGATGACTTAATCTCATGAAATCCAGTAGGAAACTGAAAGCAATACATTTCTGGAGTGTCTGTACAAGAAACAGAAGAGATTTTTTAAAGTGATCTAGAAATTTTTCAGTCGTAATACAGATTAAATGAGAAGTAGTCTGAGAAAGAGAAGAAATATCACATTAAGGAATTTGCGTAGCCTTTCAAAATCAGGATCTGTTATCGCATCTCTGTGCTAGACACATCAACAGCTTAACTTGATCAGTTAACTATCTTTTTATTGAAATAGGTGTAGCTCTTCATATGTGCTGGTATGAGACCATTACCCATGCACTATATTAAGGAAAATACAAGTCATGTTTCATAGCAAGTAAGGGATTTTCCTTTTATAACTTCTGGTTTATACAGCACAGAGTGTAGTGAAATCCTGAAGAGTAGAGAAGTATGGACTCATGCGGTTCTGCTATAATGAATTAGTTAAAAACAATTGTTCTTGATGAGCACCTGTTCTTGGTGTTTTTAAATTTCTGTATCTCTAATAATGGTTTCGTTGCTCTTTGCTCTGCAGTCAACACACAAAGTGCAGGCTTTTCCATTGTGTGTTGACTGTTATTTAGTCATAAAATTGTATTTTCGTTTGGTCACTTTCACTAATATATTTGGCCTCATTCCCCATTAGCATGCTATTGATGAATTCAGTTCTTCGTTGAATTATTTTCCAACTGAAGGAAACCTTTGAAAAAAACACAAGAAGCAAAATAACCTCTTAGTTTTCTTTGGCTGTATGTTGTGTGGGGGTTTGCTGATACCATGCCATGGTGACATTGTGGCATCTCAGTGAATTGGGGAGAGGACAACGTGCTTCTGGGGTTGGGGACTTTAAAAGAAAGGGTTTTCTTCAGTTTTGCCTTGAATATCCCACTGCGCAGTTGATCTCTGCAGGCTTTGAGGGAACGCTTGATGGAACAGCCAAAGCAAATGGTAGTTCAAAGTTTAAGAAAATGCCCCATCTCTGGCAGGTTTTGACTTGAAATGCAGGGACATCGTTTCTCTGCCTTTGCAAATTGGAGCAGTTTCACTGGCGACAGTGGAGCTGTGCCAGCCTGCAGTGGCTGAAGAGACAGCCTCTGCCATTTAAAAACAGTTGTATCATTTCTCAGTCCCTCCTTGTCTCTGTCTACTGAAGTCAGAGACCTGTCAGATCTGTTCTGGGAACTGGTTGAGTGTGATGGGGGTTGATCCCTACCTAAATACCAGCAAATTCCTGGAAGTACCTATACATATACATGGCTTCTGTCTGCTGCACAACCAGCTGAGCATGAGGAGCTCACATGCAGCTTCTGCACTTGGTTGGGCTTCTTAGTGTGGGAGAATTTGTCTTTGAGGAAATTAAAACCTCTTTTGTCCCATCTTGCCATATATCCTTTTTGCTTTTAAACATTTTTTGGTCATTACCCTTAATAATGTTTCACAGTAACAAAGTACTTGCATGCCTCTCCAGTATCACCCCCAAAATGAGGTCTTCCCATTTGATTCTCTGTTTGATTGGTGTAGAGAAAGATGCATCTATTTTTAGTAATCCTGCATTGATTTTTTTTTTTTTTTCAATTGCTTTTTTGGAAAATAATCCATTGTGTTTTCGACAGTTCTGGAAGATCTTGAACAAAAATAAACTTTACTGATGTGATACATGAAAAAGTGATGTATATAATATGTATTTATTATTCCATTATATTATATATATATATTTCTGTATATTATAGATAAATATATACACACAACTGCATATAGCTCTTCAAGAATCTGTATATGTGTATAGACCTAGATGATTCCTTAATATATTTACATATGGAGCTGATAATGGAATATTATTATTTTAGTTTGTTGCTGTAGGAGCTGGGTTTAAAAATACTAATGAACTTTTAAGAAGGTGTGTTCGGGGTCTAAAAATTGAAGTCTGTCACACCAACATTTGCACTCAGTAGGATTATTTCTGCACTTACATACAAAGTTATACAATTAGTCGGATTGGAGCCAAAGTAGATATGAGACAGGCTCTGACTGTCACTGCAGGGAAGTGCTGTTGTGGCTTTTTTCTTCTGTGTTACAAATTTTATATTCAAAACTTTTATTCCTCTCCTGCTTATTTCATAGATGTGTACAAAAACTGAAAAGCAGAACTTAAGATTTCTGCTACTAAGTTCAGGGAGAAAAGTAGAATAACTTCTATTGTGTAAACTGGAGTGTTGATACAAATGTGAGTTGTAAGTACTTAATTAAATTCTGCGTAATCCTTGTACTTTTACAACTTACAAGCAAGCAAGTGTATTAGCATTTCTTACATTGTGTTGCACTGGGTAGATCAGCCCATATTTATTTTTCAGTTCTATGAGTTAGAAGGCACCAATTCAACACTTGGGCATTTTTGAAATTCTTGTGGTAATGTTAAGTTGATAATATAGAAAATACTCCAGTGCACAGCATTTTATTTCCTGGTGTGTCATCCAATGGCTTGTTCCTGTTTTCATACCGTATAGACAGTCCTTAAGTAGCCATCCCTGCCTGACACCAGCGCCTGTGTAGATAAATGGCTTTACAGTAGAGAGGCAAGGTCAATTAATTTGTTATATTCTGAGGTATGAAGTCAAGGACAGTATAAGATTTAATAAGTTCATTTTGCACTTGCCCAGTGAATTGTTTTTTAAGTCTTGTTCAAAGTTGGAAACTGAAGTTTACTTTCTTACATAGGTGGTCTTTTGGGAACCTCTTTCAGGACAAATGTTGCTTAACTATTGTGGCTGTTTTGAAACAGGTGGTCTAATTTTAGCTATTTGGTAGAAAGAACTATGTGAAAAATAAAATTCGGTGCTTGTAAGTGATGTCAAACAGTTCTTTTTATGCCATAATGAATAAAATGTATATTTAAATATCAGTTCCAAAAACATAATTATCTGAATTTTATTTACTAGTTGTACCTTTTGCACAGAACACTCATATGTAAGTTAAATGAATTTACTAAACATGACCCGAAGTAGCAGCTGAGAAATATTATTCTTCATAAACTGTTTTTTTTATAACAGTCGTTTATCTTTAAATTCAGTCTGTGTCTATTTGTTTTAGCTGTTAAAAACAGCAGTAATCCTTAGTTTTGATTTTTCCTCTCTTTTTCCCCCCCAACTCTGAGTTGTTTAACTGTTCTCTAGAGCAGGCAGTAATTGGCTGGGTTTTGGGTTGTTTAATAAGCCTTGATCTTATAAAAGTTTAAATATGTCTTTCTTTTATAAATTGTTTTAAGGAAATTGGTGGGAGCTGTCTGTGTTGGTCAAGTAACAGAACATCTTACTTTTTTCCAGGATCAAATCTGAGTAAGAGAAATAAGGTGAAGGGTTGAGATGGTGATTAAAGGTGCTAAAAATCTCATGGGTGTTGTTTAAGCATTTTGGGAGTTTGAGTGCAAATTGGTGTGAACAAACCCCCAAAACTTGCCCGTTTTGCTGATGTTACAGAACTTGGGCTGTGCAAGGGCATTGTTATTTCTCTACTTAGTGGTTTTGTAGAAAGTATGAGAGTTCTCTTGCGTGAAGTCCTTTTTCCTGGACAGTTTAAATGATGCAGGATATAATAGTATTTTTAAGTACTTCTAGGGATGATTCTGATGAGTCCCAAATATCTGTCACAAATCAGATTTCCACAGTACTGAAAGAAGCTGAAATAAAACAGTTTTTCAGCGTTTCAGTGTTTTCAATGTCCTATGAACGTGCTCTTCTCTTTCCTTCTCTTACAAGTAAAGTTAAAGTAAATGCTGAAGAAAAAAAGTTGTTATTTAAAGCTTTTATAACTAAACAGTAGAGAAGTGGTAAAATTAACAGTAGTCTACTGAATGTTGTCATTGCTCGTTCCAATTTGAATTGGTATTGTGGAAAATACTAGTGTGTGAAGCAGAGTACCTGCTGTATTTGGCACATGGTCTTTTCTTGTATCTGTAATTAAAAAAGAAAAATATTTTTAAAATGTGTAGGCACTAAGATACCGTATTTTGACTCAAAATGTTGACTGCAACTGTACTAAATGCCCTTTATTTTCCTAGATTGCTAGTCATAGCGGTTATGTACAAGTTGACTGGAAGAGAGTTGAAAAAGATGTAAACAAAGCAAAAAAGCAGTTAAAAAAGCGTGCAAATAAGGCAGCACCTGAAATCAATACTCTAATTGAAGAGGTAAGTCTAAGGTGGCAAACTGTTTTGTACCAGCCAGTTTCTCTTACCTTCCACTGCAGGTGGTGATGAGCTGAAAATGGAGGGGCAAAACTGGAAGGCATCAGAAATGCTCTGGCTGTATATTTTATATAAGTTACCAGATTGTATGTTCTTTTATTCATTTAGCTTTCTGTTTTGTTCGCTCTCAAAGATGACACACAAACTTCAAAGCTAATGCATTTCTACAGCTGATACGGTTTAGGGGCTGCCGTTGGCTTTGCCTGTTCGGCTCTGCAGATTCTTGGCTTGTGGGAAAGCCAAGGTCATGACACGGTAAAAAATTGGGGGTGTTGTGGTTAAAACACGGTACCTACAAAGACAAACCCAAATCTTCTTAGTCTGCTGATAACAAAATTACTTGGTTGGAAAAGACTGACCTTTCTTTCTGAAGAAGAGCTATAACTACTTTGGCACTAGAGTTGTGGGTTTTATCCCATTTTTATACAGTTTGAAGAGTATCTGACTTCAGAATCTGTCAGTTGCGTGCTGTGTTGAAAAGACTGTGATACTGATCAGTGTCACTGGGGCTATTCCATTCTGTCGTTTGAAGACTTTCATGTAATCATCTTAAAAAAAACCAAAAAAAGTATGTTTAGGCTGTTTTTATATATTGTCAGATTTCATATAGATTTTCTCAGTTTCCTTCTCAGTAACTGAGAGTCCTGACTTGGAATGTGTTGTGATGTTACAGCAGCCACACCAGTGCTCTGTAACTGAGTTCTGACATCTCAGATTTAACCTGTGTGGAGGTACACATAGGTTGATAAAAATTACCTTAAATTTTAATGTGAATGTGAAGTGGTAGTTCAGGAGAGATGGTTTTCTAGCTGCTTCTGTACCCCAAATAGCTTAGCCTGTCCTTCTCCATTGCCCTGCAGAAATGGATGGGGCAGGATGGGGTTTTTTGTAGTTCCTTTTTTTTTTCTTTTCCTTTTTTTTTCCAGATTATTTTACTTTTCTCTCATCGTCATTAGTAACCCATCTGAAGTGTTTAAAGTGGAGGATTTATGAAATGCCCCATGTTTGATATGACAAGTTGTACTCTGTGCTACAACTTAATGACATATTGTACACAAATGTCATCATACGTAAGTGTTTTTTGTAGCGTTAGGTTGTTAGGAAAGCGGCTCATAATGGAGTGCAGCGTATTTCTTTTTCAACTGAGTGAAGTGTTTTCCAAAAACAAGTATTTCTTTAAACATTCTTCATGTGATTAAAATTGAAGTGATGAAAGTCTTTGCTTTTTTTTGCCAAGGGAGTTTGTAAAACATCTGTCTTGTTTTGATTAAAACAAGAGTGCTATTGGCATGAAACTGCAATGACAATTCCTCTGTATTTTGACTTTTAAAATGCTAACAGTATTTTATATACGTTGTTAAAGACAGCTGAGAGTAGTTTTCACTCCACTGGTGGCAGCGGTTGCCACCTAGCTTTATATGTTTTTAAACATGTTGCTTCCCCTATCGTTGTTTCCAGGCAATTGTGATTAATATTCAGTGTCACAATCAGGCACGATGACTTAAATATCATTTTTGTTCTCAGTCGACAGACTTCATCAAACAGAACATCGTGGTGTCCAGCGGATTTGTTGGAGGCTTTTTGTTAGGCCTGGCGTCATAAGGAGCCGAACCATCTCTTCCCAGTGGCGTTCGTGCCGGCAAAGAGCAGTTGTGGTGCCGCGCTGTCTCAGAGCAGTGTGGGTCGCCGGGCCTTCTGGAGCAGGACGAGCGGACTAGCTAGGCAATTTGGAAGCTTTTCACATTTCAGGCTTTGCCCCTTGAAGCTTGGCAAAACTAGGATTTGCTGAAAAACTGTGCAGTATGCTCATTATAGCATTTCTGGGCAAAACTGGTTCATCTTCGTCATGACTTTTTATCTATGACCTTTCAAGATCTAGCATTTTTTAAAATGTTATTCTTGGAATATAGATATGTAACCATACTGTAAGAAAGAAAGCTCAATTTCTATGTTTTCAGTTAAATATTGTTTATTTTAGAATTATTTTTCTCCATGCTGTAGTAGATCGTATCAATGACTACATAATGTATATGATATTGTAGTTTCAGCCTCATGGCTGCCCATGTTCTTTAGAAATCATTGCAATAATCTATCAATCTGTAATACCTTTTTACAGAGTATTAAATAACGAAGAATCATGAGCTTATTAAAGATGAAAATTAACTTTGACTCTGGCCTTTGTGTTCTTAGAAAATAAAGCCTCATGTTCGTAACGTGCAGGCATCTGGGACAGGTATTTGCAGAGATACTTGTGATATTTGTGTGTTACGTGAATGCATGAACTCATTGATAAACCTGTAGTACACAGATAATCATTGCAAGCGCAGACTCCACAGTGGTCTGATGCTGAGTTGTTTTACACTCGGTAAACCAGGGAGGTCATTTCAGACCTCAGCAGTTGTGAGGTGAAGAGATAGGGCTTCCCCCCCGAGCGCTTTGCAAAGGTCAGTACCCTCTAGGGCTTGGTGGCACATCTGTACAATGTACCCTGAATACAGTGAAGGCTGCTCTGCAGGCCATTTTAGCTGGAAATGATATCTGCTTCCGTATTCACCCCTATTGCCACTGTGTTCTCCCCAGCTTGGATGAATATATTTTTTTACAGTTATCACTTAATTTGACTCTCACTGTCTAGGGTGTCAGCTACGGAAAAATGAGGGTACAGGTTGGCTTCAGCTTATTGGAAGAGTGCCTGTTTCTTCTGAAGTCTGGGAAAGCAAATGGGGCTTAATTTGCTTGATACATTTGAAGGATCAAAGCAGGAAGTGGATTCTAAAGGTTATTGGAAGCATAACTGAGGATGGGCTGGAAAGGTTATTCTCAAGTAGGTTTTTAAGGTGGTTTTGATCATTTACTACTAGACAAGAAGCTGAGAATCCAAACAAATGCTTAGTGCATTTTTCTGCATTTCAAACCTGTGAACCTTTTAGACATTTCTACCCAAGAAGAATGTTTGCTTTCCTGGATTCCTCTTTTTTTGGTTGGGTTTTTTTTTTTAATGGTTCCAGGAAGTTAATGTGAAATGGACTCTCTCTCACAAGTGCCATTGGGTTCTTGTTCACTTGTCTTAGCAGCAGTAGTGGTTCACTGCCGTTGGATGGATGGATGTGAACTGAGGTACAGGATCTGGGAAATAAAGAAAAATGAAGAAAAATGAAAATGTGGAAGTTTCTTTGCCTTAGTGTTCACTCCAAAGGGTAATGGAAAGGTAACAAGGCAGCTCTTTTCTGCTGATGAAGCTAATGGATTTTTGGCATGTCAAAAGAGCTGCTGAAGCCAACTGACATGAGTCACCCACCCTGACTTGAATGAACTAGAGCATTCTGAAGTGCTTTAGGAATGAAGTGACCACCTAAATAACATGAACCTGTAAACCTGTGTTTTTCAAGAGTCTACTCTCTGAAAAGTTTTCAAGGGAGCATTTTTTAGAGTGCTTGCTAAAAAGGCTGCTCATGTGACCAAGGAATACACTTCGTAGTTAAAAATAGAACTAAAAAAGCACCCTACAACTTACATAGTAATGTGCAAGACCAATTTCTGCAGAGGAAAGCTGTTCTGCTATTCTGTTACCATCATCTGAGATTCTCAGTAAACCAATGAATAAAGAACTGAATTAAATATATTTGGGATTTTAATTCTTCTTTTATTTTTTGAAACTTCTGGGATAAGAAGCATAATGCTGGGATAGGTGAAAAACTGTTGGAGGGACCAAAAAATAAGGAGAAATGGTGTAAATGAGAAGACAAACACTGGTGCTTTGGTTTAGGACTGACCTTCTGTGGTCAATTGAGCAGCAGACTGGCTGCTGGCACAGCAATGCTTGTGAAGTTCTCCAATAGACCCTTGGGTTAGTGAGGTGGAGGGGGTATATAGCTGTATGTCAGGGAATGCTCTTTGAAGTTATGGCCAAAAAAACCCAAACAATGAGATTACCAAGAACAGAATGGAGCATAACAGAAATGCTGTGTTTCTGGTGGTAAGTTCTTCTCTGGAATGGATTTCAGAGTTACCGTTACCTACTGAGAAAAACGAATGCAGGCTAAGAAGTTTCAGATAAGGGTGAAATAAGGATTGAATAAAATGTTTTTGAAGAGCATTTTTTTGTGGGGAAAAAAAGGAGACCATGCATTTTAGAAAGCAGATGTTTAAGAAGGGCAGTGGTAGAAATACGTAAATTAACGAAAGGCTGAACTAGTATCTCTATGCTCTTTATTGTATGGCTGAAGAACTTCACTGGAAAGTGGAAAACACGCACCTAGCACAGGGAAACACCATCTCCCATAACACGTAATTGACTGGTGAAACTCCTTTCCACCCTGCTACTGAAACCAAGGAGCAGGCTCCATTCAGGGAGAGATGGGGCAACGCTGAGGTAAATCACACAAATGCTCAGTTGCATCTAAAGGTGCAAGAAAAAAGACTTTATGTTTCCCTGGCCACAGCTATTGCTTGCTGAAGTTCACAATAAAATTATTTTAGTGATCTGATTATCCTACTTTTGCCTTCAATTTTTTTTCCCCTCAAAATGTTGTTATCTGTTGCTGTTCAAAATTTGCTGAATGATAGACTAAGGCACACCATAGATCCCGCTGTAATGTGGTAAACATCTGTTGAAAGTTTACTAAACATTGAGTTTTGGGACAGATTGCTAATAAATCATCTGTTTGTTTTCTATTATCTTAATGGTATAATCAATTTTCTAAAATATCTTCTTAGTTAAAGCAGCACTGGGCAATAGGTTTTAATTAAAAGTGAGATGACTGATTGGTATTATTTTATTACTGAACTTTAAGAGGTCAGGATTTGGCTAAATCTTTGAGGGCTGTTTCTGTTTCAGCAGCCAGACTGAAAATTAAAATACTGCAGTTAAAGATACAGCTGCCTTCTAGATTCAAATCCATTTATCATGAGGTCTTAAGAGGGAGGGATGCGTCAATACTGTAATTCAAAATTGGTACCTGTGCATGTTTCATAACATACGTAGCATGTGGTAATCATAGAATGGTTTGAGTTGGAAGGGATGTTAAAGATCATCCAGTCCAATCCCCTGACCTGCTCTGAACCTCTTGAAAATTGTTGGAAATCTCAGGGAATTACTTTAAAATCAAAATCTGTAGCATACAGCTGCCTATGTAGGTGATGGCAGAAAAAGGTAACGGTCAGTTGAATTCAGCACAACTAGAAGCAGGTGACATTTTGGAAGGGAGACTGATCATTAAAAAATGTGGATTTTTGTCTTCCTAGGACTGTGCATGGGGCAGGTGAGGGGTGGAGGAGAAGGATTAGAATCAAATCTCCCAAGAGTGGGCGGTTTCATCCTCCCTTGTCTTTTGTATTAAAGTTCAAGAATTAGACAGGAACGATCAGCTTGAAGAGCTGTTTTTTCCTTGTCTGACTGGGAAGCAGGTCTGATGCAATGTGGTGATGCCCCAGAACTGGGACATGAAAAGGCTGACGTCTGTTATTTTGGGGTAATTTGGGAAGCGGGCAGTGGGTTCTTAACTACAGAGACAGCTGACATGCATCAGGTCCTGTAAGACTGGAAGCCAATTTAAGATAATTGTGGGGTGGGTTGGCACAAAGCATCCAGTGCTGATCCACTGCAGCCTAAAATCTTGACTGGGTTTGGCCCCACGTTCAAGCTAAGAGGCCATCTAAATCTTGAAGTGCTGAGGGACATGGTGCAGAGAGGTAACAGGGGCTCTTGTGCTCGCACACTGGACTGGAAACAGCGTGGGTACCCCCAGCACAGGCGGTGCCATGCTTTAACCACAAAATCTTGCTGGACCCAAGCTGGTTCCAGTTTATAGCTTGGGTAAACCAGCACAGCATTAATAGATGTGGCTAGTTCATAGGTTCAGCACTCAGAGGTGCTCTCTCCCTCACCCTCTTTGTCTTGCCCACTGACCCCTGTGTCCCCAGTTTCAGTGCGCTGCATGTTTCCACCTCTTTGCTTTTGCTTTGCTCGTTTTCTTTCTTCACAGGTACCTAGAACAGGGCATCACAGCATATACTATTGCTGAGCTGTGACAAAGAGGAAATGTGGTGCTCGAAAATGGGGTGAAGTTGGGGGACAAGTCCCACAAGTCAATTCAGCTGTGGGACTTCCTGCCAGCTAATGCCTCTCGATTAGAGAGCTCAGGGAAGCTGGAGACCACATTCAGTTATTTCTTCTTGGGACACCTCTCCTGTTTCCTAGACCAGTACCCTACCTACCAAACTATAAGGTATTTTGGCGTGAGATATTCTTGGTCATACCCACTGAGGCGTTCTGTTGTGTGGATGTGTCTCAGCATTCATGGGAGTGAGGACAGAAACTCAGTCTCATCTCCTCAGAGTTTACCTCAAGTCACTGGTAAATAGTTAAATATGCTAGTGGAAGTGGAAGTGGAAGTGGAAGTGGAAGTGGAAGTGGAAATGGAAGTGGAAGTGGAAGGCAGGCAGGCTACACCCAGGATATTTTGATGTCTGTTTGGTAGGATGCTTACCTGAGATCTGGAATACTTTGTTATACACCTAATCCTTGATACAAAGGTTATTGGCTTCACTATCAAACATCCACAAAATCGATTGCTCACAGCCTTAAGCTATATTAAAAAAAAATCTCTGCATATGTGGACTGTATGTTTAAAAAATACTTAATAGAAAATGTCAACATCCACAAAGGGAATTAATGTGTATTGAACCATACAATTCCCATTTAATGTAGATACTTTGAACTTTCATCACAACAAGACGTTATCTGTATATACCTGCCAATGCACACTCATGGGACCTGCAGAATTAAGAACCAATAGATCTAGTATGATTTTTAATTAAGCATCTTATTTTCTGGAAGTATTAGTTGTGAAGTAAAGGTTATGCTGTTTTCTTGTGTGTTTAACAGACATAAACTCATACTGCAGCCAAATATACAGATTTTTATTTTCAGTTTTCAAATCCTCTCCAGTGAGACAATCAAAATGCTTTGATAGCTAGATGTTGCTCAGACAGAAAGCTAAGCCAAAATACATCTGAGGAAATTTGTAAATGTAAGAAAAACCTACAGATGTATGATGGGAATGTATGAAAATCAAGTGTTGCCAAATATTGTTTCAAAATCCACTTGGGACAATAAAGAGGAGGAATGAAAATTAACAGCAATAAGAAAGTCTCTATTCTTAATGCTGCTATAACAGCATATGATTGTTAAGGTTAAAAAATACGGAGAAATTGCCTTTCTACAACATTACAAATATTTTTTTTCTATTTATATGGTATCAAATATGATACTTAGTTTCCAAACTTGAAAGGTGCTTCTGCCAGCTAAATTGCATGCTGGCTTCTGGAAGAGCTTTGTTTTAAGGCTGCTTGTGCAAGTGAAGCCTAGGATTTGCTTCAAGGGCTGGTTTGTATATGAAAGCAAAGGTAGAACAAACATTGGAAGTGATATACACATTTTTCTCTCTCTTTTAATGTTGTTACAGAAATCTCTAGGTGGGTTTTGAGACCCTCAGGTAGTCTGCAGAGAACTAGAAGACCATGGACCAATGCATAGGAGTTGAAGTTAAGGCACAGGAAGTAGAATTTGTCTGTCTCAATATGGATGTTGAGCCAGGTGCTCTATGGCCTCCTTATATAAATGAAAGGAAACAGGTATTTCTGTGGCAAATTTGCCTTACTCTAAAATTGACATCTACAGTGGCTCAGATTAGTCTAGCCTAGAAGGACTCATTTTCCCCAGTGTTTTCAAAGGTATCCCAGGCCATGACTTGTTCACCTGCAGGTACTGAAGTTTGGGTAAGATTAATTCCTTGATACATGCTTGAACTGCCAAAGGCAAGGATGACAAGGTGATTTACCAAGGGCAAGTCATGTTTGACCAGCCTGTTCTCCTTCTCAGATTAAGGGGATGTTGGTGGAGTGGGCTTTTATGAGGGCTGAAAACTGCCTGCACTGCCAGGCCCCAAGGGCAGCGATCGACATCTTGGTGTCCAGCTGGCAGTGGAGAAGCAGAGTACATCAAGGATCGCTGCTGCACAAATATTGTTCAATATCTTCATCAAAGACCTGTGTGATGGGCCAGAATGCAGCTCCTAAACAAATTACGGATTATGCCAAATTAGGAGAAGCATTTGGCACACCAAACTGTAGAGCTTCAATTCAAAGGCAAAGCTGGGCATTGCACAAAAAGCAATCTCAGAGTTCAGCAAGGAGAAGCAGAAAATCTGGTGTCTGGGGCAGGCTAACGCCATAGACAGCCACTGCCTGAAGAGAAGCTATGCTGGAGAGAGCATGGAGGCTATGGTGGACCTCAAATTGAATTTGAATGAATCCTGCAAATGAATGAAAGCACATACTGAGGTACCTTAGGAGGAGCATGGTCAGCAGTTACGTAAAGTTGTGATCTGCCCGTCCGTACTTAGTGCTGGTGAGACCACACCTGGAATACTGTGACTGCATTTGGGCCTTCCAGTTCAAAAGGGATGTGAAGAGATAGGAAAGGGTCTAGAAAAAAACACCTGATCTGATTAGGAGCCTAATGCATAGTACCTACAAGGGGACCCTACAAGGGAGTTGTTCAGCCTGGGGAAGAGGAGGCTGGCGGGCAACCTAAGGCAGCCTACAACTACTTGAAGGGGAGTTACAAAGATGATGGATCCAAACCTGTGTGACCTACTCTAGGTGATCCTGCTCTGGCAGGGGGGTTGGACTAGATAATATTTTGAGGTCCCTTCCAACTCCTAACATTCTGTGATTCTGTGAAACCCTCCTCAACAAGGGGCAGCAATCACAAGTTGTGGCTTGGGAGGGTCATACTGGGCACCAGGGAAAGCTCTTCCATCAGAAGGGTGGTGCAGCACTGGGACAGATCACCCAGAGTGGTTTAGGGGTTTACAAGATTTGACTGAACAAAGCTGCTGCTGACCTGATCCAGCGCTGACGATCAACTCCCCTGCTGTGAGCAGAAGGCTCCAGCGGTCTCATCCAAGCAGCACATCTACGGGACTGTGAAAGTCAGGTGTTATCCCACTCAGCCCCTCAGTCTTTCTCCTGGGTTTAGCCTTGTGTTCCTGCACATCTGAACATACATCATAAATGGTCCTCTATAGCTGGTCTCTTCTTACTGTTTACACTGAGCAGGAAAAACAGATGCTGAGGGTATGTGGTACTGCAATTAATTCCAGTATTTTGCCTTTTTTAAAAGAACAAACGTATTTAATATATCAGCATTGATATATTTTTATAATCTCTACAACATATATAATCTCTAACATTTTGTTAGAGACCTGCCAAATGTTTTTGTGGTATTAGATTTGCTTTTAGAAAATTAAGATCCTCTGGTAGATGACATACAGGAATTTGTGTACGTGTGTGATTTGCTTTAAGTTGTTGCAGTAAATTCTCAAATATGGAACAGCCGGGAAAAAAAGTATGTTTTGTAGGCACTCCTACATTAATTTAAAAATAGTAAACTGGAGCAAGGTAAGCGTCACAAAGCCTGATGTGAAGAAGTACCTTGATAGAAAATAAGGAATAGAATATGTGATGAAGATTGACATTGCAAAAAAGAAGGAAGAGAAAAAAATAACGCAAAATAACGGAAGATGCAAAGTGATTAGGGAGCAAGGAGAGAGAGATGGGAATGGAAAGTTGGTGACAGATGAGGCTGATAAGGCAAAGGGCCTAAAGGAATTCCTCGCCCCAGTAATCACAACGGCAGCAGAAGGCAATATCCCAGGCACTGGGATTTGCTTTCCTCAGGGAAGGAAGGAAAATGTCAAAAGGTTTTACTCTTGCACTGGAGTGGATAATAAGGCAATTAGGACTATTAAAAGTTCTCAGAGCACCCAGACTGGAGCGATAAATCACATCCTAGGACTGTAAAGGGAGAGGGAGATGCTGGAAAGCTTTAGTGGAACAGTTGTGATAACTTACTGGAAAGGGAATTATTGAGAACTGGTGAGTGTTTAATGAAGTTTCGGCATTTACAAATCCGTAAGCTTGACTTCACTTCTGCAGGAGAAACTAAATACTGGTGAGTCATGGCTGTGTACATTTGTAAGTGGCAACATGAATATATTATTAAAAATACATTATTTTAACATACATCCCACAGGAGAAGTATATATAATGCAAATGATTTGGAGACTGCTGCACAAAAGATTTATACAAATAATCTCTATTAATAGGATTTCTCAGTGCAAATCCTTTCTTGTCAATATGAGAAGAGGTCTTGGCAATGTTATGCTCATGATCTACCTTTCCAGAGGGTTTCTGATGTTTCTACAGTTTGAATTGTTGTTAGTCCCTACATTAATATATATTATAGAGGAGGTAACTTCTAACCTTTCACAAAGCTCTGTAAATATGTGAACTATGCAGTTTATCATCCACGGGTTGAATAAGAAGGGAGAGGAATACAAATTCTCTGTATGCTATACCTCCACGCACCTTCCCTCAGCTGCTCTCCATACCCTTTTTTTGCTTCATCTATTTTAGACAGGAACATGATTCAATTATGAAATACTTTAACTGCTGCCAATAAAAAGAAAAGAAAAATAATGGGCAAACTTCTCCACCTGGTATTGCGGGCTGGTTAAATTCTGTGCTGTCCAGGGGGGTAAGATCCCATTACCCACATTTATGCCCAGGGACTGAGGTGGCGGGGGTCCCCATAGGAGGGCAGCAGGGCAAGGCCTGGCAGCCTGGGCCTGTCCTACCACCTCAGCCCAGAGCAGCCAGGGGCACCGGGGCAGCCCCAGCCCCAGGCATCAGGCACCTCCCTGGGCTGGGGACATGGTCTCATGGGTGGGTGTTGGGATAAGCGGGGCCCATGTCCAGGCAGGGCTGCACCACAGCTCGGGTGGGGACCAGGACGAGGGTCTGCACCAGACAGTAGCTCCCCAGAGAGGCTGCCCACAGCTCCTTCTCCCACAGCCCTCTTCCCAGCGCCAGCTCCAGGGTAGGGGAGATGCACTGCTGGATCTCATCCT
>NW_010169569.1:0-2041 GCF_000695765.1 Mesitornis unicolor
TATATATATACTGGCATTTATATTTTTTACTCTCTCTTCAAAAGCCATGCAGAAGAAAACCCTGGAAAATAGTGTTTTGTAAAAGGCACAGAGAATGGATCATTAGAAAAGTTACCACCTTTTTCACTCTGGAAAGTAAATAGGTACATGAAGGCAAGATCACAACAGAAGAAGGTTATGGGTGGTCATAAGAGGTGGTGATGATGCCTTTAGGCATGGTTGGTTCTGATCAAAAAACTGCTGAATGCTTAAGGAGTCAGTAAGATTTCATTATTGTATCTCATTTTTCCAAATTTCTGTATGACTACATCTTTCCAACCTCTACCCCCTCCTTCTGGTACTGTGAAAGCTGGTAAATCCTAGTTAGGAATGGGTATGTTCTGGTGTCACCTGCTTCCCTCCAGAAGCAAAGT
Organism: Mesitornis unicolor; assembly: GCF_000695765.1. NCBI lineage: Eukaryota > Metazoa > Chordata > Aves > Mesitornithiformes > Mesitornithidae > Mesitornis > Mesitornis unicolor. The sequence continues at coordinate 414 of NW_010169569.1, forward strand.
CAGTGCAGAATGAAGGAGAAGAGCTGTTTACAGCAAAAATTAATTCAGATCAACTGTATAAGAATCTGAGCATAATTCAATACAAATTGGATCAGTGTACAAGTAGATGACTCTATAAGTAGTATCCTCACGTCTGTGTTTTAGCGAGCAAGGTGCAGGTCAGCACTAGAGCACCTATGTTGTGTCCTGCTCCTCCCTTCAGAGCCTTGTTCTCTCCCAGGGCATCGTGTTCCTTTCGGCTTCCTCATCCCCACTACCTTGTACACATCCCTTCCGACGTGCACCTGGGTGTCCCAAGCTGGTCCCTGTCCCGTGTCTGGGGGAAGGACGGGCCAGCCGGAGGGTGGCTTGTCAGGAGGCACTTGGTGCTTCAGCTTTAGCTCTACGTGCTTTGCCAGTAGCCTGCTGTACCACCCCTGGCAGCGCATCCGTGGTTACAAGGAAACTGCTGCACCAAAAATACTCATACCATAAATAAGAGGTTTATTACATTACTCAGAGGAATAATCTTTTTGTTCCTCTTCAACAGAAGAAAGAAGCAGGGCAACACAATTTTTGTGGTAGGATGAAAAGATGATTTAAAAAGACAGAATTTGATTTATTTTAGCTTAAAAAAAAAAGAACTGTGTGGGAAAAAATCAGAGATTCAAATGTAATTTATAACTCAGTCGTAAGTGGGCAGGAGAGCTGCATGTTTCTCTTCAGTAAAATTGCGAGGTAGTGGCTCCCTTTAAAGTCAAGGACCTTTTTGGCTGAAGGAATGCAATGTTCTGCATCTCTCATTAAAAAGCTGAGCTACTCATTATGGCTATTTTTATGAATTACAGTCAATATTGATATTTTACAAAACGCATCTGAACATACTTCATCCTTAAAAATTCAGAAATCATTCAATATTTGCCTGCAAAAGCAGTTTGCAGCCTCCCCAGTCAAAGAGTCAGCAGTCCACTGACAGCAATTTTAATGGTCTGTTAATAAAGATGAAACAACATTGGAAGTGATTTATTATTTCGGGGTTTGTTGATTGGTAAAGAAAACAAGACAACATCAGTTCAGAACTGCTAACTCCATTCTCTGTTTTCTTTTTGGTTTTCATCTGGCTTAGCATTTGTTACATTTCCAAGATACAGAATAATTAACAATTTCTTTACTTTCTCTGCATATATACAAGAAAATTTGTTTTTACCTCGGTTCATAAAGAAATGAGCACTAATTTTGCTGTTAAGTGAACTCGCTTATCAATTCCAAAACACGTATTCCTTCATATGATTTAAAAATGGTTATGAAAGTTCTAATCCTTAAAAAGAAAAGAATTTAGTCATTCAACAGGGATAATGCAAAGTCATGTCAGTTATCTTAGTTGCAGATCTGCTGTCCTGGTTTGAGCCAAATAGAACTAATTTTCTATTTAGTGATTTTACTTTTCAGCTCAGTCTCTTTTAAGTGGCTGAACTTGCTGAAATTAAAGGCATTGTTTTTTCAGTATGTGCTGCTAGAAGTTATGCTCAAGGCCAGTTGTCTCACCATGGGTACCATGTCTGCGCCTGCAGGGGGGAAGCAGACCCAAAACTGACCAACTGGGGTATTCCACCCCACTTACGTCATACTTGGTATAAAGCCAAGGGATC
>NW_010169570.1:0-1598 GCF_000695765.1 Mesitornis unicolor
ACTATTTCACAGGTTTTTCTCTGTTGCAAAGTTAGATTTTGTTTGTTTTTATAAAAGACCGGATTTTCCTTGCACAGCGATGAGGGATAGGCCGTAAATAATACAAAGTTTTGGAAACAAAATCCCCCGGCCATTGTCAGGTTCAGTAATGATTAACACAGCAGCACGGCACGAGGATTATTTATTAGAAATTGTGTGCCTTTGTAATGGCCGTGGCACTCTACCATTTCCCAGCTTCTATCTGAAACCCCTGCAGAGGTGTGGGCTGGTTTGGGGTTGTTTTGCTGCTGTTATTTGGTTGGGGGTGTTTGGTTTTTGTGTGTTGGTTGGTTTTTTAACTCCAGGTGTGGGTCCTACCGGTTGACTTAATCTTCAGGTATTTAATTTTCATGAAAGTCAATACAGCACAAGGTCTTAGGGGACTTGAAGACAAGGTCTTAAGGACTTGAGGCTGTGACTGGGAGTCAGAGTAGGTTTGTGAAGGTGGAGTTTGTACCTCCTGTGATCCATGATATGCTCAGCATACTCTCGATAAGCTCTACACCAGTAAAGAGCCCATATTTTCACTGGAAATGGATTTGGAGGACACTGCAAAGAACATGGTGAACGCAAGGGCTTTCAGGAGCCCCAATGCACGGGGTCTTTTGAGACCGGTCCCACCAAGGGCTGGAGCTGGAGGAGCCATGGAGGAAGGAGTGGATGCTCTGCTCTAACTCCTGATTGTGCAATGGCCCAGCATTGCCTTTTCAGGGTGATACAAATCCTGCTCTTGGCAGTTGGCCCCGACACGGCAATAACTTGCATTTTACATTGTCGCTACGTGTGGGGAGCGGAGGCAGAATTTCACCGGCCCGAGCCTCTTCCCCCAGTCACACCACATTAAATATTCCCATTTCTGGTACATGCCCGTGGTATAATGGACTGAAGCCTTCACCTTTCTGCAGCGAATTTAATCCAGACCAGTACTCTTATTTATGTCTTCCTCTTGGTGAGTGTGAAGGGAATTGGCTGAGCCAATTTAATTTCTTTCAGAAGAGGTGTGTTTGTAGCAGCACAGCTTCTCATAGATTACTTACCCTTTCTGATTGCAATTGCAAAAGGCAAGGAACTTTAAATGATGGAAAAGAAACTTTGACTGCCCAAGCAGCATTAGTAGAAGGAAGTGAGTCTCTACTGAGAGCTAGAATTAAGCTGAGAGCTAATTTTTTAGGATTTTTCTCTATCTAAAAGACCTTAAAAATGTCATTGTATTCTATCCCCTTTTCCCTTCCCCCTTTGCCTACACCTATTGTAGAAAAGACCAACGCTCTCCTCTCCTATTGCAATATCTCTTTATTTTGGGTGATCTCCATCTCTGGGATGTGAGAGATGCTTTAATACTGCTCACTGTGTACCAGGGCACTGGCACCGTTCTGGACACTGCAGACACAGAGAGGTGTCCTGTGGAACCCCTCAGCAAAATTTGGTTTTTACCCCTTTTTTAGCGTTCGTTTGTGGCATCTAGGTACGTGTTTTTGGCTTAAACATGAGTCTGTGTCAGTGCAACAGCTCTGAAATGGTTTAAAAGTTCCAGTAATATAAAAAAATGGCTTAGGGAC
>NW_010169570.1:1629-4642 GCF_000695765.1 Mesitornis unicolor
AAGATTCAAGGAGACCCAAGAGGGGCAGGGTTGATGCTGAATGTCCTGGAGCACTGATTTTTAGCTTGGAGTGTATTTCTAGGCCAGTTTTGCTCTTATAAAAGCAGAAGTCATCCTCGAGCTGGGCCACAGATGAAAATACTTCACCCTCTGAAATAGAAATTGAGGCAATACAATGAGAACTCCAAAATTTTGGCTACTTCGTGATGCTATCAGTATGGGAGCAAAGAAAGAGGCTCCCAAATCTCACCCCAGCGAGACACAAGACTTCAGGCAAAATGGTAAAATTAGCCCGAATTTCAGCTTCTTCTCTAACTTGTTCTTGTCACTTGGGTACCATTTCCTAAGTCATGAGCAACCGAATATTTTTGCTCACATTATAAGTAAGCATCATGGGATTTCTGTGGTCATTCTAGCAAATGATTATTATCCATATTAAATGGATAACAGGTCTGGTTGCTATGTATCAAAGCAGAGTTTAACCCAGCCTGGGGTTTTATTGTTTAAAAGCCTCCATGCAGGGTACTTCAGACAAAGAGCTATTGTCTGACTCTCCTTCTTGTTGGCTTTCTTTATTCCACGTTACTGATGTAGCAAAGCCACTTTCTGGTGTAATGGTTAAGTGGAGCATGGCTGCTTTGGTGGGAATGAGGAAGTTCAGTGCTGTCTTCTTAACGTAAAACAAAGGGGTCTTTGCAGTGGTCTGCTTAGCTGTTTACAGAACATCAACCTGAAATGGAGTGGGGGACTCGGTGTGTGTTTGTATTCACGTTGTGTTGTAAGGGCACGGCATGCATTTCAGGAGTTTAAAAGTTGGCTGGGGTCGAGCTCTGGTAACATCATTTATTATATCAGAATTTGACTGGAATTTCTCTGAAGTGAATCTTGAGGAGGTGCAATATGTAGTGTAGTGACCCAGCGAAACTGGCAGGGAATGTACATAATGACATGAGAGATATAGGAATCTTAAAATGGGATGGGATTCTGGTTGCAGCAATGACTTTACTCGACGTTTCACCACCTTTTTTCACTTGATTTGTCACCGTTGTTAAATCACATGCAGTCCTGCTGCTCAAATGGTTACCGTGCTGTGCCGAGCGTTCAGGAATGGCCTTCACCTCTCACTGCAGTTTTGAAGCCATCGGTGCAAGCAGTGAGGGTATTTTTGTTCTTCATTCAGGAATTCAGCTTTTCTCATCTGGAGTTATCTGGAACCGGGCAAAAATTTCTCTTCCCCTGCTTTTCGCTGTACCTTTTGCATTCTCAATGTTTACTGAGTTGGGGGTCATTTTATTGTTGGACCCCATCTCTAACCAAAACGGTTAATGGTCAGTGTGGTTTTCGTTAAGAAACTTGATAACTGTGCAGGTAAAGGAGGGAACGTGTGAGGCAGAGAAGGGTTATGTGTCACCAGTAGCTGGCAAACAGAGATTTCCAGTGGGTTTCAGAGTGCACTGGAAGGTGCCTGTCAGGCCACAAGTCTTTCCTTTGCAAGGGTATTAAAAATCAATGCTGCGTTTCTTTGTGGTGAGCAAATTGTAGAAATTTGGTTAGTTGCTCCACAGCTGTTTAAAGGACCAGGTGTATTTTTTAATGCCTATGAGGCTATATCATAAAAACACACATGCGAAATGCGGTGAGCGTTAAGAGACGGTGTGAAGAGCAAGAGGCTCCGAACATTCTTAGCATTTCGATATGCACGGTTTCGTTGTAATATCTATGCTCTGCAAGATCTTTGGACTCCCTAAATATAAATCTGATTAAAATTTGACTAAAGGAATCAGCAAAGATGAAGTGCCTAATAAAACCATAGATAAAGGTTAAATGGTTGGAGGTACTGGAAGAAAGGTAAGAGTTCTACACCTAAGTGTGCAAACCTGTGGTGCTTCCTGGATTTTGCATTTCCCTGCATTCTTGGTTTTCAGTGGCAGACAGGGCATAAGGTTGGCTGTAATTGCAGAACATTAATTTTCAGCACATTAATTTTCAGAGCGTTAATTTTCAGAGCATTGATGCTTCTGCCTCTCCCAAACGAATAGCAATTTGTTCTTCCTGCTCCAAATAGTCAGGCTTTCTAGTTTTTTGTGGTGTAGCTGCTGGTTGTAGCCCGTGACCCTGGGATGCCATCACCATCTTACTGGGCAGCATTGGATGTTTTCTGTTTTTCTAATACTGCCTGGTAATGATGATGATGGTGTTTCATGTACAACGTGGAAAAGTTCGACAGCGAATTTGGAAACAGAGGTTAGAGGGCAAGAGAGAAATCCATGCTCGGCGGTCAAATCTCCCCAAGCATCAGTAAATCTCAAATGAAATGCTTTGGGTTCTAGAACAAAGGGTGAAAGCAAACACAGGAAAATCTTGGCCTTATTTGAGAATGATAAAACAATGTTAGAGGGAGCTTGTAAATAGAAAATAGTGCAGAGTGTGGAACAGAGCGCACGGTTGATGCTGCAGTAATAGAATACATTCAAATGAACGTGTTCACTTTTGTAGCCGTAAGATGAACGCAGGTGCTCTGCTCCAAACGTGTTCTTTTTTATTTACTTTCCAATAGTGGCAGCTTGCCAGAGAACGAAAAGTCAACGTTTTATTGAAATGTAACATTTGCGTTTTCTCGCTCGTAATTTTCTTTCAAAATCAAACTGCTCTTTTCATCTGAATATCATTGGCCTGGGCTGCCCAAAGTGGAGTTTACTTTTTCCCCCTTGCTATTGTAACTTACTCCTTCCTTTTCACAGCAGTTCCTCTAGACTCCTCTTCTCCAGTACAATGTCCTCATAGCAAAGCCATTTATCTTAAGACTTTGAACTTTTATGTAATGTAAACTTTTTAAATTTTATTTTTATGCAGATGTGCTTTTACATCCATTTGCCACTCCTTGGTGGGGAGAAGAGGCAGACAATGAGACTTAACTCCCATTCCCCTTGATTGTTTTCATTGCTTTAAAGGACTAATATTATAAATACAATTTAAAATATTCTTGGTTCTTATTCTGTGAGGTTTCTTTCCC
>NW_010169570.1:4673-11838 GCF_000695765.1 Mesitornis unicolor
TTATACTTGTTAATTCTTAAAAGAATTAGCTCACTATAAAGGGATGTAGTGGAAGTGAGAATGTCACCTTAAACGGTTCATGGAGGCTTTTTGCTCTTCACTGAGAATGAAGACAATCCAGGAAGTTATACTGTAAATAATGATTTATAAAGGCTATTATTGCTGTGAGGTGTTTTTATCTGACACGAGGCTTTAGGGGCAGGTGTTCCAGCGTACCTGGCAGGTGGTAAGCACCGAAATGCAACAATAGCAGCACCGTGCCCCCGCGGGATCCCGCACCGATCTGTGGTGCGCTGGGGTTTCTAATTACGTGCACTGAGAAGGTGAGTTCTTGCCTTGAACCCTGTCCTGAAGTGTGAACCGAAGGATTCACCGACAAGTAGCTTGGATGCAAGGTATTCCTTTAGTTTAGTCTGATAGAAAGGTTGTGTGTGCATATATAAATATATATAAATATATATTAATATGTGAAATACTGTGCTAGATCCACAAAGACTTAGCAGTATCTTAGGGCTACAATAAATATTACATGCAGTATAACAGTACCTACACAGGACAGCTCAGATCAGAGCTCTCTCAAGCTATCACGTAGCAAGAGGCTGTTACTACAAGACTGAGGAAGGGGTGAGGAAAGGAAGACGAAGCAAATCCTGCTGCCTCCCTCCTGGGTGATGCAGGGGGGGAGTCACAGAGTCAGAAATTGAGAAGAATTTGAGATTTTTTTACCTTCTCTGCTGCATGATGTGCTACACCAAACTTCCCCTTCTTCTGAAAAAATAAACAGAGCCAAAGCAGATACTTTATCTTTACCAGTAGTATTTACTGTGCTTAATTACACTGCCACCTAACAACCGTACACCGAAGTGTCCTGTCCCTTTTATTTAAAACCCAAATTTTCAATCCCTTAAACTAAAGCCAGTACAGTAGAGGATTTGTTGTAAAAGCACCTGATTGTGCTAAATGCTAGGCCACCTTTGTCACTTTTTGTGTGCCCTTCTTAGTACTGTTTTTATATGCCAGTTTTCAGTATGTCTTTTTAACTGGTTGGAAAGGCTTGAATCTGTTGGTGTTTTTGTGAATCAAAAGGGAGGAGGGAGTGAGGAAGCCCAGAAACAAAACACACTGCTTTTGTATCATGTTGAAATAGAACTTAACCTTATGTTTTCTATTTTAGATCTTTATTAAACCAACTTTTCATACTCTATTTGTCTCCTGAAATTCACTATGGTCTTCACACTCTCCTTTAATATCAAATGTCTTCCTTCTGCCCATCACAGAGTTGGTCCATTATTTACACCCCCAGCGGCGTAAGGCAATCTTTCTTAAGCCATTTCTGTTAGTTTCTGTGGAAAACCAACATCCTGAAGAATGTGGAATCAGTCATAGCTGCTCCATTTCTCCAGCTGCTGGACAGACGATGGTCCTCTGTGGGCATCTTACTAGACAGTGCTGGATTTTTTGGCTCTACTCTAACACTGTCTGGTAACGATGTTTAAAGGGTGAACCAAACACCACCATGCGTCAGGAGGAGCTCTCACAGAAAGACACTGTACCACAATTTAGGCCCGAGTGGAACATTTGGACAAGAGGGTAAGGATGTCGGCTATCGTTTTAACAAGTATTTTTAGATAGAGTTAATACCTTGACGTTGCTGTGAAGGAGGTGAGACAGGACACAGCAGCTCTAACACCCAAAATGCACCTTTTCAGAGGCACGGCAATGCTTTCTTCTCTCCAAGCAGGGGTTAGGGCTGTGATGTATTCGCACGGCGCAGCTCTTGGCTGAAAGATTTGCTCGTAGGTTGCCACACGTGGCTGTGAAAGGCAGTTAGGGCAGGATCCTGGTTGTAAAGGTCACTTTTCCCAATCACAGTTCAATTATACCGCCATGGTTGAACGGCCTATGAACCTTCAACCTTATAACCCGCCCTGTTAGAGGCAGTGCCTTCAGCTTATAGCACAGGTGGGTTAATCACTCTAATCACTCCATTAAGAAACAAAGGAATTTAACCCAGGCAAGGACCAACTACTGAATGCTCACCCTGCTCTCCCTGCCCAAGCAGAGGAATGGGACCAGCTAATGCCTCACAAGAATTCATTCTCGCTGTGTAGTGAGAAATACACCACAGCGTTGAGTGCGAGAATGGATGGAGTTGGAATTCCTTAAGGAAATAAGTACTCAAGTGATAGAGGCCAGATTTAAATGAGTTTCCTGAGGCGAGAGGTGAGCAAGTGCTTGAGGAGACCTCATCTTCCTGTGAGAGTTTTATCTTAGTGACCTGTCACGTCATTTTGGAGCCAGATAGTCCAGCTCCGTCTGCTTTGGTAAAAAAGCACAAGTTTCAGCACTGCTAGCAGTCATAGTGCTTGCTGAGGTAAAGATCTGATTCTGGAAGCAGATTCTGGGATTGCTCACGTATTTAAAACAAAACATTTATTTGCAGGCCAAATCTGGGGACTTGCTCTCCTCTAGAGATGTTTAATGCCTCCTGCCTGAGCTGTGTGTACGTGTTCAGGCCCAGTCTTTGCTTACCTTGCAGGCCCTTCCCAGCCCTTGACAGAGGAATCCAAGTCGGTATTTTGCAGACAACCTGGTCCATCTGTCGAGGATAAGAATTCAGATCAGAACTCATTAGCACTCCACTACACAGGCTGAGATTCATCCTGTGAAGCGTTCATACTGCCTGCACTTCTGAAAGACAGTAACATTTTGGGATCTAATTGAGGTGGGATGGTGCACCCACGTTGTGCTGGCTTTTCAGTGTTGTGCCTGTTGGTTTTCAGCTCCTTTCCGGGAGAAATATAAGGCAATGTTACACATGCACTGACCACACACTCCTCACCCCAGATCTTTTACTGGGTTCCAAGTATTGATTTGTGTTTGAATTGCAGCCCCAAAATATTTTCCTCATTCTCAACTTAGTGTTAATCCCCTCCCTCACACCAAAACAGAGCAACACAACAAATTCTGCATCTTCTGCCTTTGCCACTGGAAATCCCTGAATGTTTTTTCAACCCTTTGCAGTAAGCTGGGTGCATGATTCCTTGCCAAAACTACTAGGTAATACAGTAGGATTGGTTTATAACTTAAATTTGTTTCCATTATAATGTGACTCTGCCTGCTTTAACTCCACTGCTTGACTCCCCCTGGAACAAGCCGAGTTTTGTGTTTGCCCTTGCAGGTTGTAATTCTCAGGCAAACAAGAGAGAGAAGGAAGAAGTAGAGGAGTGTTCTTTGGTGATTAGTCCCTGTGTTAATAAGTAACTGGTTCCCAAGGGATTGAGGAAATGGTGTGAAATCTGAGTGACTCGGCAAATTGGCTTTTAACAAGCATTTAAATGAGATGAATTGGAGCGCACACCTACCTCCCATCTATCTGCTCTTCTTAAAGTGTGAGTCCTAACCTTGGATGGAGTTGAGTAAATAAAATTTAAAGATAACTCTAATTGGGCATCCAGGGCAGGCTCAGGAATGTTACCTTAAAAAAAGAAAGAAATGGAAACCAGGGAATTTCCCCCATGATGATGATGTATGCGAGGAAAGCATCCATGCAGTGCTGTCACAGAGGCAGTCAGAGAGTCATGAGAGCCAGGGGCAACCCAGAAAAATCCCCTTCTTCCTCAGTATCTTTCTCTCCCTCCCCTTCTCCTACTGATTAGAGCCACTCCACAGGCAGTGCTGGCTCTTAGGATGGGGTAAGAGCTCTCTGGGGCCTGCTCTGCATTGGACTTTATTCTGAAAGATTTGTCTCACTGAGGAGAGTTTAATACTGATAAGGGCACAATCTTTAGAGGGCAGCAGCAATGTGCATCCACGTCTAGCACCAGACACGGGCATGGGGAGCCGTATCGCAGCGAGGTGGAGGCAGTGGACAGAGCCCTTGGTAAGTTAAGCTCTTTACCATTTTTTAAACTCACATACCAGTGAACTGGAAACAGTTCTGTTTTCATAATTGTACTGCCTCGTAATCAGCAAGTGTTTCAAGTTAAATATTTACTGGTTATTGCTTTGTCGAAGGGAGAGGCCCTCAGCCCTTTCCCTGCCCTATCTTTTTAGTCCTGGATCTGGAGAAAGTCCTTTCATGGTGGTGGTTTCCTTTAGCCCGAGTGCCTGCTGATTGCTGTCTTACCAGGCAAAGTTAGATCTAGCTATTTTTGTCTAATACTGTCTGGTAATGCCGTCAATCGCATTGGCAAAAATCTTCGCCTTGACAGAAACATGGAGAGGAATTAAAAAAAAAAAAGCTTGCCTTTATCAGAAGAATCAATGAAGTTTGGTGTTTGGGCCTTCTCACCCGAGCTTGGGCTCATGTTGAAAGCGTATTCAAGTGCGCTGGTTCTGTGTCTGTCTTGCTAACACCCAAACGGGTACTGTTATGCCTGCAGAAGTAGAAAGAAAGATTAAAGTTGAGTATAAGCTTGCATGTCCACAATATGCAGGATATGGTGCAGACAAAACAACTCAGTAGCTTTGAGGAAAACATCATCAAACCAAATCAGCCAAGCAGAGACCGTCCTTGCTTACAATAATGCGGAGTAACCATGGCTGAAAACTCCCAGCTCCATGGCACAGGAAGTTGATAGTTTCTGAATCCTAAAGATCTGCATTTTATAGTCACTCCTATACTCAATACGGAAAACACTGAGGCTTTTTTTTTTGCTGTTGTTTAAGATGAAGAGAATTTCTCTGGGTAAACTTGGGCCATTTACTCATCTGAGGCTGCTGTCGGTTCAAGTAGCTGCTTCTGTTTGGAAATGACTTGTTAAATGAGCAATATTCAGCAACAGATCAGTATTACCCTGCAACTTTGAATCAGGTCTGCTTTATTTTTACACTGGCAGAAAAGTACTTGAAAAAGTCTCCATCTTATAAAATAAAAGGGTTTGCAAAGCCCTCGGTTCAGCAGATGTTTGAGATGTAGTTAGGCAAATTATCCAGTAAAAAGCCTCCCTAGAAGTGCCCTGATTCCCCACGCGTGGCAGCCAGCCTTGATCCTCCCCATGCCGAGCAGCAGCAAGAGCTGATGCCAGTTTTGGGGGTTTCTTAATGCAGCACCCCTGGTTGTGCAAGGGAGCAGCGTTGGGAGGGAGCAGTGTGATCAAATGTGTTCCTGGCCTCAGCTGATGAGCGCCCTGAGGCAGGAGGATGAGGACAGCACAGTTCTCTGCATCACCAAAGCCTCACTAAATTGTCAGGAATTTCCCCGTTAGGAAATCGCCTTGCCCCAAACCGCTCAGGTGGTGAAGATGGTATCTCCGTCCCGGTTGAAATGACTCACGCTGGCAAGTCTCACTTTGCTGGGTACAAACGGTATTCTTTTTTTATAGTACAGTTGTTTTATGGAAATTTCCTACTGCTTTTGGTACATTGCAGTGCCTCCTAGAGATATCAGTCCACTCCGTTTAATACTTTCACCCGTGCTTTCCCTGAACGTCAACTGCTGGTTTCCTTCTTTTCCTTTCCCCTCTATGCCTCTCACTTTACCCTTTGCATTTCACAGAAGCTGCAGTCTCTTAGTGGAAGCTTCCCTGTTTCTCTTTTCATCTTCATGAGACGCTCAACGCCATCAAGGGGTTTTTTTTTTGGAGTTACGGTGTTTCCTGAAATGAAACAAATTTGACCTTTTAAAAGCACTACCCTTTACTAAGTATCTTTAAAAGAAGTGAAAACAAGAACTAGCTGCCTTTCATTAAAATGTGTTCTTGGGTAAATTCATAATAATAAAAAAAAAGTCCAGTGAGATGTCCTACGCAGTCAATTTTAAAGGGTAGGTGTGCATAAAACACTCTGAGAATTAAAATTGAAGATGTGACTCTAGTCCATGGTGTTGTGTTCACATGTTCTGTTACTGCAATTGCTCTGATGAATATTCCGCTGTCACCGGTTTTATCACAGAATCACAGAATCCCAGACCGTTAGGGATTGGAAGGGCCCTCCAAAGCTCATCCAGTCCAATCCCCCTGCCGGAGCAGGAACACCCAGATGAGGTTACACAGGAAGGCGTCCAGGCGGGTTTTGAATGTCTGCAGAGAAGGAGACTCCACAACCTCTCTGGGCAGCCTGGGCCAGTGCTCTGTCACCCTCACTGAGAAGAAGTTTCTTCTCCAATTGAAGTGGAACCTCCTGTGTTCCAGCTTGTGTCCGTTACCCCTTGTCCTATCATTGTTTGTCACCGAGAAGAGCCTGGCTCCATCCTCGTGACACTCACCCTTTAAATATTTATAGACATGAATGAGGTCTCCCCTCAGTCTCCTCTTTTGCAAACTAAAGAGCCCCAGCTCCCTCAGCCGCTCCTCATAAGGGAGATGCTCCACTCCCTCCATCATCTTTGTAGCCCTACGCTGGACTCTCTCCAGCAGTTCCTGTCCTTCTTGAACTGAGGGGCCCAGAACTGGACGCAATATTCCAGATGCGGTCTCACCAGGGCAGAGTAGAGGGGGAGGAGAACCTTCTCTTATCACTGGAGTCCACACGTGTGCACAAACTGACACAGAAACTGGTTTCTTTGCAGAAGCAGGAAGAACAGCTTCACTCGCTGCTATTGTAGAAATACATTTTTACACCTCACATGCTATTTAATGTGCTGTTTCACTGCCTTAGAGCTTATGTGATTAATTGGAGGCGTTTCAGTTGTATATTTAATAAAACAGTTGAATCTCAATCCAGCTCTGAGTTGAGTTTATTCTGAAGCAATACACATTTCTCTGTGTTTAAACCACGTAACCAACGTTCCCCAATGCTTGAAGTCAGTCTAATAACGCCTGTCCAAAGCAATACCTGCTGCTCCACACAGCTCCAGGAGGAGGTACAGCCACCTCAGGGGCTCCTCTACCCGTTTGGATACGGCAACGCTGATGAAACTTTGCCTTATCCTTGCCCTGCTCATAAGGCTCTACCCAGCCCCATGAGACTGAAACCAGCTCGCTCGCATTTCAGCAGGCTCTGCGTTGAAATATCCTCGATTTCTCAACAAGGGCCCTGCCGTTCGTGGGTGCTGGGGCCAGGGGAGGAGCGAGGAGGGGATTTCTCAATATGCTTCCACCTAAAAAAAATAAAAATCCCTTATTCAGAAAAAAGGGCTCTTACACAAGAACTCTCTCACAGAGTACAAGCATTAGGTTCACTTATAACTCCTCAACACATACACATATATAATATATATATA
>NW_010169571.1:0-2716 GCF_000695765.1 Mesitornis unicolor
CACAAAAAGGACATTGAAGTGCTGGAGCCGGTCCAGAGTAGGGCCACAAAGATGATCAAAGGGCTGGAGCACCTCTCCTACAAAGACAGGCTGATAGAGCTGGGGTTGTTCAGCCTGGAGAAGAGAAGGCTCCGGGGGGACCTTATAGAGACCTTCCAATACCTGAAACGTGCCTATAAGAAAGCTGGTGAAGAACTAGATTAAGCTATATGTTCTCATCTCTACACCAAAAGAAATCCCAAAACCAAAAAAACTGGTTACACACAATTCCCTTTTTAATTATTTATATGTTTAGATCAATAGCTATTATAATTCAGATTAAATAACACAATGTTGCCATTCAGAAATATAAAGGCTGGCAAGAATGTTACTGGGCCAGATAAACTTCTGTCTGATCCAGTATGGCTGTTCTTATGTTGTCATTAAAGCTAATACAAACTGAATGACTAAGCCCACACACAACTCTGAAGAGATCACTCTCAAAATTCACTGTAGCTCCTGCAGCTCTAATTTATTTAAGAGATTAGATTATTGCTTTAGGGCTTATTTTTTTACCTCATTTTGTATGACAGTAGCCTGCACTCCAATATCTTTTTCTTCAGTAGAAGGCAATATGACTGAGTCATCAGGCAGATTTTGCATCCAGCGCTCAGAAGAAGAATTTTTATAAGAGGATGTACTTTATAAGAGGATGGCATATTTGCTTTACAGTACATCAACATCATATCTAGCATCAACCTACACTGATGACAAATTTGGATCATAGATTTCAAGCTATTAAACTAAATTTACAATCATTATTAAAAAGTTCATCAAAGTACCTCAATCAACTACTAGCCAACAAATGCAAGATTAGACACTAGTTATCTCATCTTGTAGTGTTTAATTCAATGAGATTGAAGGATAAACATGCCTAGTTGCCTACTTAAACTCAAATTATATATTAGAAGAATAGAAAAAAAAAAAGTGTCTCATTTTATCAAAAACCATGTCTTTCAACAGATGCAGCAGGGAATGGGGAAAAATATTTTTGTTCATGTTTTTCAGCAATGTACTGTAAAAGAAAAAAGTTATGAAAAACTAGAGCCATCAAAACAAGAATATCATGTAACAGACATATTTATTTAAACAAACATACAATCAAAAAATCTGCAAACCACCAAATCAAACCAAAACACAAAACAATCAAACAGCAAAAAAACCCACCAAAACCACACCAAAACCAACCAACCACCACCACCACCAACAAAAAAACACTCCCCATTGTTTATCTGTGCAATTTTGAATCTCTGGCCTTAAGTCAAGAAGACAGAAAAATAAGCCATCTATTTCAGTAACTTGCAAGTGTGGTACTTTCAAATCACCTCCTTATGGATTGTTTTGGTCTTTTTTTACTTACACACACACACACCCTTCTGTAAAGAGAAGTGCAAAGTGCTATATAACTAAAAAGAAAAAATTCTTTGCAGAATTTTATATAAATAAAAGCCCATTATGCTTATCTGTCCAATCCAAGAGATTTGAGTCCATGGTTTTCTTTTCTTGATGCATGTAGAGATGAGAACATCTAGCTTAATCTCCGTTCTTATTAAAGCTCTAGGTAACCATTATAAGGAAAACCAAATAGCGGCTTTCTCACAGACCTACAGAGAATTTGAAGAGAAAAAAAAAGGAAAAAAATGCTTTTAGTATTTGAGGGAGTGGATGGCAGTGGATGAGAATCGGGACACACACTCAACTATGGCAGCTTCCTGCTAAGCACAAACAGAACTGATGATTACATATATTTCCAAAATAAAACAGCTATTTTCATTCACGTAGCTCACAGGCTATTTGCAGTTTATGTGCTTGTTCTAGGAGCTGAGAGAAAGGAGTCACAAGACAAAGTACCTTTCTAGAAGCTCTAATAAGCTCTTTCTCCATGAGAGCAGAATAAGTGTTATGAAAACAAAAGGCAATGTCTACATATGACTCATGCACTTCTCCTCTTTGAACTGAGCTTTGGTCCAGGCAGATGCTCAATAAGTAGGCCTAACCGAAGTTAATCATATTATGTGTGGCTATCAGTGAGAACTCAGCACCAAACCCAAAAAATCGGTTTGGCTGGAGACTTGGCTGATAAGTGTATATTACTGTCATGGCCCGCTTTAAAAGGTGAGCTCTTTTATCCCAGCACAGCGACAGAGCGACACAAATCACTCAGGAGAAGGGTGTAAGCAATATTTTTACTAAATAAGATACATGCCTTGAAAAACACTGGATTCAAACCTTTCAACAACCCATAGGCGACGGAATACTGACAAGAAACTGAAATGGCCCCAAAATTACGGGAACACGGTGCAACTTAGCAACACTATAACAATTTGACTAGCAGAACCGAGAAAATGTAGCTTAATACTGTCTTAATCAAAATCAAAACCCAAAACCAAAACCGCCAGCTACAGCCCGCAACCCCAAACCAAAAACCGCCAGCTACAGCCCGCTGCAGCCGCACGTGTTGGAAAAAGGAAAAGAGAACGAGAAAATGAGAAAAAGGAGAGAAAAGAAAGAAATAGTTATCAGAGAAGTAGAAAAGGTGAGGGATAGTCACCACTTCCAAGGCTTCTGGTGTATCAGCATGTGTTTAAGATGGCGGCTGGACAAGCAGTTTCTTTGTTGATTCCAGGTTGGAAGATGGCAGGTGAACATGTTGACGGGGTCGCAATCACGACGAGAA
>NW_010169572.1:0-6094 GCF_000695765.1 Mesitornis unicolor
AAAGGCACATAGAGCTTTCGGAAAACTCCACAAAAGAGTCCGGTGCAATAAACACCTGAAGAAAAGTACAAAGATTAGTGTCTACAGAGCCACTGTACTGTCTACTCTTTTATATGGGTCTGAATCATGGGTCATCTACCGCCACCACCTGTGACTCCTTGAATGCTTCCATCAGTGCTGCCTCCGTACAATCCTAAACATCCACTGGAGTGACTACGTGACTAATGTCACTGTCCTGCAGTCAGGGGTCACCAGTATTGAGGCTGTGCTGCTGAGGACGCAGCTGCGCTGGGCAGGGCACATCTCCAGGATGGAGGATCACCGCCTCCCTAAGATCGTGCTTTATGGCGAACTCGCCATCGGCTGCTGCAACAGAGGAGCCCCAAAGAGGAGATACAAGGACTCCCTGAAACAACACCTCAGTTTTGGCCATATTGACTGCCATCAGTGGTCCACTCTGGCCTCCAATCGGAGACATGGAGACACCATTCATGACACTGCTGCCTCCTTTGAGAACGCACGTAGCATCAGTCTGGAGGAGAAAAGACAACGCAGAAAGAACCACGCCTTGCCAATACTGCCTGAGGAGACTTTCCGCTGTGCCCCTTGCAACTGAACTTGCCTATCCCACATTGGCCTTTTCAGCCATCAGCACACTTGCG
This sequence comes from Mesitornis unicolor, assembly GCF_000695765.1. Classification (NCBI taxonomy): domain Eukaryota; kingdom Metazoa; phylum Chordata; class Aves; order Mesitornithiformes; family Mesitornithidae; genus Mesitornis; species Mesitornis unicolor. Next base: position 663 of record NW_010169572.1, read on the forward strand.
GCAAGCGTGGGTAGTGTCCTTCCCTTATCTCTGTTCGTGAAGTCTAGCCATGACAATTTATCTATGGGCTATGCTGGATTAAGACGACAGAAAGATTTGAAGACCATCCTCCCTGCCATCTTCAATAGAACCATAAACCAGACCATAATTCAAAGAAATATTTCAAAGTGGACAAGGCACTGATCCAGCAGTCAATGCAGCACTTGAGTTTTAGTCAGCTGGAAGTGAAGAAGAAAGTTAACTTTCAGGATGCTTTTTAATAACTCTGAAGTGAGGTAAAGGGTTAAGAACATCATCCCATGAAGATGGGAACATTGGTTCAGTCCAGAAGACCGCAACATCTACTAGAGGCAGCCAAAGAGCTGGCCCATTGGTGAGATAGCTCCTGCTTTCCAGCAACTTCCAGGCAGTGCACTCTAAATTAGCATCTTTTTCACTGGACAATTTAAGATCTTCAAGAAGTAACCACAACACACTGAGTTTTCCCCTTTGTTTGTCTCTCCCTTGGTCTGACCACAAGCATAAACACATTTAGCCCAAGCTGCCACCCTAGAAATAGACATGAAGAGGCCGTTGTTTAAGAAATCTTTACCATAGTACATTCTATTCGGTTTTATATCCTAGCAGCAGAAAGGCTTTTCCACCAGTCTTCCTAGATGTTCACATAAGCATCCTGGTTCTGTTACAGATGCAAACCTTTCCTGAAGTCTGTCCTGATTTTAACACACAATTTTTGCTAAGGGGTATCAGTCAAGAACACAGCAGTAGTATTCTTCAACCATTAACATGGAGCTAACAAATTATTTCTAAAGCATCTTCAAAAGATAACTAAGAAAAAAAGGATAACTGCTGTTAGTGTTACAAAGACTTAGTTAAGAGACATACTTCAAAGAAAATTTATATTATTCCTCTCCCCATCCACCATAGCCCAAAACATTAATAAACAGCTGAATGCAGCTGGATGTTATCCTGTGTCTACCTGTTTCTTAAGGTTGTCTTAGGTGAGAAGTTACATTTCTGGTTATATATGGAAGTCTGACCAAAAATTCCTTTTGATTAGAGGAAATAACTACCCCATGTATCCTAACTCTTTAAGCATTAGCATGTTTGCTGACTATGTGATCCTGTGCAGCTGTTCTAAATCACACCATTCTACCACAATTCCTAGTACACTAAAACACACGGCATGCAGTATTTTCTCTGGGTTGAAGCACCACGAGTTCAGATTAATATTTTTACAATTAAGTTTTGGGGAGCTGTAACAACAGAAGTCTGACAAAAGTTAAAACTGTGAATGAGCATTTCTAAGAGATACGGAAAGATTCACTCTGGAAGTCTCAAGAAGAATGCTCTGAGCCACTTCTACCCTGTTGTACCAGCTGTTGATCACAACAGTATTCTGTCATTACTACATAAAAGACAATTTAAGATCAGAGTATCACTGCCTGTTTTTGTTTAAACATCAGAAGTGATTAACACATTGATCACTGAATAACAATACATTTACACAAAGATTTTCCCTTGCAAACTACCTTTCTTACTCTTAGAGCACCTGGTTGCATTTTTATAAACAAAATTATGATCACAATGAAATCCAGGTACTCTCCAAGGCCAAATGGTCTATAAATAACATTTCACTATAGCTACAACATATTAATGTCACAGTCTAGAGTCTTGTTTCTGAAAATATGTGGTATTAGTTTCACAGACTATAATCTCATTTTCTTCTTTAACCCTGTTTGCACACTTCTGCTTTGGAGCTAATGCAGTTGGTCTAAGAGTTTCCTTACCAGACTATGACGATTCATAACTGTGGTACTGTTCCTGCGGGTTCGCAAAATGTTAGCCTGGAACACCTGTGAATTATCGCTGTGAAAAGAAACACTTGTCAAATGCAAAAGTCATTTCCTTCCTATCAAAAAGTAACTCTTAATATATGCTCTGTTTCAAATGCTGGGACAGCTATCATTTCAAGACAAAGCACTTGAGAGTCAGGTATACAAGAAGTCTTTTAGCTGGTTGGCAGAGAGTGGAAACCAAATTGCTCTTCCCCCAACTCCCAGCTACTTCAATTAATGATTTCAATTAATCATACTGAGTCTTCAGAATAACTGAAGAAATGTTAGGACAGATCATTTGTGTAGGAATGTATTATGTTTGGAATGGCTGCAGCTTGCACATCACTCCGAACGTCATTCAACAGAACAAATTTATAAGTACATGTAACCAGTAACCAAAACCAGCTTCAATGCCACAGATAAAACAGAATTTTAAAAAACCACAGTATCTTGATAAATTGGATCACTACAAACATTTAATAAGTTCTGAACAGTTTCCAGAAGACGTTAAAATAAACATACAGTGAAACCAGTTTTTAAAGCCCTGAGACTTTTGACCACAGTCGCACGTCCAACCGGGAAGCAGCAAATCCATTTAAACAGCACCGCATTAGATATTTGATATAAAAGAGCTCCTTTTTCAAGGCAACTTTAGTTCTATTGATTCCTAGATCAAGTTGCACTGGAGAAGAGAAGGCTGAGGGGAGACTTCATCACCACCTACAACTGCCTCAAGGGAGCTTGTAGAGAGGTGGGTGCTGGTCTCTTCTCCCAGGTGATGGGGGATAGAACAAGGGGAAACAGCACCAAGCTGTGCCAAGGGAGGTTCAGGTTAGAGATGAGGAGGAAGTTCTTTACTGAGAGGGTCGTCAGAAGCTGGAACAGGCTGCCCAGGGAGGTGGTGGAGTCACCATCCCTGGATGTATTTAAAGAGCGGGCAGATGAGGTACTTAGGGATATGGTTTAGGGGGTAGACAGGAACGGTTGGACGTGATGATCTCAGAGGGCTTTTCCAACCGAGCGATTCTGTGCGATCACTAGTGTTATCAACAGCCATTAATTAGCACTTAAACAATGCGACTGCAGAAACTAATGTTGTTTTATGGTCACCAGAATAAAAATTTTGAGCCACAACCCTACAATCCTCATGCCTAAAAATCACCAGGGAACTCACTGGGTTGTAGCTTTACTTCAGCTGCTAACATGGGATGAACAAAAGCATAACACAAATACAATTACTTAGAACTAATCTGACCAACAGTATTGCCTTCTTCTAAAGACTGATAATCATAACGCATTTCAAAGACAAATCACTATCCGAATCCTCCAGTTTAAAATGCACCAGTTAGGGTTTAGATAGCTTTTATCTAGTTGTAAACAAAAACTAAACAAAGCTTATATTGTGAAATAAAAGCCAATAGCAATTGGCATAAGCCCTTTTCACCAAGAAGAATGCATTGACTCTCCTTCTCTAAAACATCAAGTACAAATTACCAGACATCATTTACAATTTTCAAAGTAGTTTTGCTCAGTTTACACCTACAAAAGATTAAAGAGTTGCCATTTGATAGGAGGCAAACCAGGAGAAATTTAAGAGATCCATGACACGATGTTTAGATACGAGATTGCCTGGCTGATGCCAACTGCTACAACTTCTTTTTAGCGTAAGCTGGTTGGTGTGCAAACACAACACAGACCCCACATCCTAAAATTGAGGGTTTGAATGGAGAAAACAGTTTGGAATGATGCTGTGGCACATTACCATAAGCCGAGTCCAATATTCAGTGCTAACCAGAAGAGAGGGAGAGAAAAAAACCCTACAGTATCCTTACCTTTAATCTTCCTTGCAAAAACACCAGAGTTGGTCAGATCTTGGACTTGCCTTTCACAGAAATTCTTACAGATCCCATTAAAAATCAGTTTTATTTGGCATGAAAACAAGAATCAAAAGTTCTGTGAAAGGTAACTTGTGTGATCCAAAATACTCCAGTTAAAAATGTTCTCTGGCTCTACAGTAACTCATTCTCCAGTAACTCATTACTAAATCTGCTAATGAAGAAGTCAGAACAGGAGGCAGAGCAGAAAAAGCAAGCTGGTCAGGAGCAAGAGCTTTTGTTTCAGTTTATCCAACAAAGCCATTCTGGGTTAACCCGAAGTTTCTTGCCAAGAGCTGCAATCTTGCAAAAAACAGCATTCTGCTGGAAAATTCCTAACAGGCAAACCACTGCAACCACCTCAAATTAGCTCAATGGCATTTCACTTTAATTTGCACAAACACGTAATGCATAGCGTGTGCAGTTTCAAGGCAAGAGCTCAGGTTTACTCTTTTACCTGCCCAAACTCGGAGTTAAATAATTTGTTTACAGCATGGCTATGGGATGCTTTTTTTTTTTTTAAAGACTCATGGGTCTCACATTTTGAAAGAAACAAATAAAAGGCTACGTTTGTTTACCTGCTCAGAAATCCCCCTGAGGAACAACTGCCATTCTCAATACTTCTATACTGCACAAAAATGTAAACTGAGAGTTGTTTCATTACAATTACATAAAAGATTCATGATGATGTTTACTTAACATTAAATCATGACTGAACAGCAACAGTATTTCCTCTGAACTGTAACATACTGTTAAACATTTTGTTACAGAAGATTGATGAGATTTGTTTGTCGCTATCTAGTTTCTTACAGAAACATGAAGAAATAAAAAAACCAAACCAGAAACTACTTATAATGTTTTATAAAGTTTAGTGTCAATATGCTCTCCCAAACTGCAGACATACTACTCATAGCAGCATGCGGACCACCTTGAAGTTAAATGGTAGCCACACCACGCAGCAGATGGGGGAATCTCCTCACTTCATGACAGCCCAGTGGAGGCAAGAAATAGCACTGCAAGTTATAAACTTACCCAAACACAAAACTGAGACCATCCATATCTGAGAGCTTTCTCCCTAGCCCTTGTCTAGGACTGCTAGTGTCAGCTGAAGAGAGCTAGACCTAGAACAAACAGCAAACATCCAGTCCCCCTTGCAAATGCTACCTGCCACTGGCTGACAGCAATATCCCAAGCAAAATTCCCTACGCAACTCGTCGTGTTTTCTCCAGCATTACATATTAACAAACTCTGCATAATCCAGAAATCTCCAGGACAAGTGACACATTGGTTTAGACTAGATGTAAAACGTGAGCGTCTTTCAAGATCCCATGAAATTATCTTCTTCACTGAACCTGACCGATTAGATTTACTGTTGCAGTCATATACAGTGATTTGTTTTGGCCAGACTTGTACTACTACAGAAATCACAAAGATCATCACTTTGTCAGTAATAATAGCCACAACCTTGTCGCCGCATACAGTTTACGCATACGGTTTCTTAGCTACACAACATAACAAAATAAAACCAAACAAACCCCAAAGCGTTTTACTAAAGCTCGCCTACCTGGGCTTTCTCGCCCCGCCCCGCACCTAGAGGGATAACTTCGCAACATCCCTCACCCCCTCCTACACATCCCTCAGGAACTCGCCTTTCTCCACAACCGGGACGGCCACCTCCAACCCCACTCCGGCCCACAGCCCGACCCGGAGCGGGCCCAGC
>NW_010169573.1:0-16684 GCF_000695765.1 Mesitornis unicolor
CTGAGATTCTGTGATTCTGTGATTCTGTGGAGCCATGTGAGCCCATGGAGGCTGGTAGAGCCTGAAAGGGAAAAGAAAGGTAGGTGAACTGACTGAAAAATAGTCAGGCTTTGTTCAGATGCCTGCTGGATTTCATTCAGTAGACTCATCAAATTCACAGCTTTTCTACAGAACACTTAGTTTCCATAAGTGAGTCTTTTCTGTTGGAAAATTTCCAAAATGTTTGCTCTGACACTGCTTATGCTTATCTTGAAGTAAATCACAGGATCTGTATTCCACAATGGCTGAGCTAATCCATTCAGAAACCCTGATGTCAATGAATATATCTCCACTGAACAGCAGAGTTATGATCTAGATTTTGAACTCTCAAAATTAAAAGAAAATGTGAAACAGGCTTTTGATTTGATCCACTAGGACTACAAGAACTGAATATGAACTACTGCTCCAAGCTCTGCTCCAAACCTTTCAAAGCCCAATGGTTGCTCTTAGGATTTGATTTCAGCTCTTGCCTACAATTGTGTCAGTAATAACTGTGTTCAGATATTTCTGCATAAGGTTGGGATGTATAGCAAATAGGCGATCATGCTCTCCATGCACTACACATCCTCAATCTTAGCTCTCATCTAAGTCCCACTTTCTGAGGTTGCTACTATAATCAGCAGAAAACCAGATTTAACTGATATTTAAATGATCACTGTTCAATCTGAAGAGAATGATGGCTAAAATAATTTCTCTTTTCTGTCATTACTTGCCTCAATTCCTTGTATGCATCCACAGAGAAGCTTCACTGAAATTGAAGGACATCCATATATGGTGATAGGTTCATGGCCAGTGTCCAGACACATACCAAAAGCATTACTGATGGGTATGTGAAATTACAGTGAGAGAAGGGAGAAAGGGACAAGTGAGAAGACAGCTGGCTTTCCAACATGGAAGATCACCTTCTTTCCGCTCCCTCATCAGCACTTCAGTATTTCTCCATGTGCAACAACAAGTTGAAAAGAATGAGCAGAAAGAAACATTTCTTTGCTTTGTCTTGCAGTTACCTGTCTTTCTTAACAGAAAATAACAGAAATATTCTTCACATAAGTTTGAACATTTGGTCTGGGATCCTAATCCTAAGACAAGATCCTAAGGTCCTAAAAGTATACTGTCTCCAGCATCCCCTACTTACCTTTCTGAATGTACACCTCTCCATTTCCCATCAGTGTTCCTGTTGGGCAAATCTGGCCCTGCTGAGGGGAAAAAAAAAGTGTCATTTTCTTTTCAAGAAAAACTATTTTCTAATACATGTTCTCAACATATTTTTTTATGAAATGGCCCACTTGAATTAGAAACTGACATTTTCTTTGCTTGTCTGGGAGGTGCATCTTAAACACTAGTGTCATGAAATGAAATGAAATGAAATGAAATGAAATGAAATGAAATGAAATGAAATGAAATGCATGTTCTGGGATTATATTTGTTCTGGCATTCTCTGTTGTCCACATATTCACATTAGGCTAATTTTTCCTATTTCTGCATTGCCATATACTTGGCAGGTACAGCAAAATAAACAGTAGCATAGTTAATCAATCCAAACTTGTTGGAAAGAGACTGAAGGGAGACCTTTGTTGTTGTGAAAACCTAGCAGTGACAGAAAACGCTGTCTCTCTTTGCCAATAAGAATTGGTTGGTAATTTAGACAATTGGGAAATAATAGCTATAAATATGCTTATCGGTTACTGGCTTGATTGCACAAAACATTTTTATTAACATACAAAATTAAAAAGTGGTCAAAATTGAAGCACAAGTTTAAAATGGAGCATATGATTAAATGCATGTTCTCTTTGGGAGGCATTAATAAAAGTCTGGTTTTTCACTATTATGCCTGTTACACTGCCAACAGAGCTCATGCTCAGAACCAAAGGGACAGAGGGCTTTCTGTAAGGCAAGAGGTTTACTTCACCTTTATCTGCAGTAAAGATCATGGATATATAAGATGGCAGCCTTCTGCAGATGGATCTGCTTCTTATCTGCCATTCCAAGTTCATGCAATTGAGGACTACAGATAATTTCTCTTACGGCTTTTTCCTTCCACTCAGTGCTGTCAAAAAAAGTGTGATAACTCATTGTAACCTATACTTCAGGCAGCTATCAGATCAACCAAACACTGATCAGGTGATTATGAATACTGGAAAGTAATGCGCTGTCTTGCAGAATGTATATCTCTGCATCTCTTGGAAGTAAATATTTGTGTGAGTAGAAGTGATCTTGGAGCACGCCTTGACTGTAACCATGGCTTGGTCTCTGTCATGATCCCACATCATCTGGATCCTGTTCAAGGACTTTAAGTAGTGAGGAATTGTGTAAGTTTGCATTTCTATATGATAAACTTCTTCTCTAATGTCTACCTAAAAGGTAGAGGATGATTCTCAGAGAATCTGGAAAGCTTTCAGCACCCAAGGCAAGGGCATGCAGTACCTCTACAGTATTAAAAACAAAACCAAATCACCCAGAGGAGCCATCATCCCCATATAGCTGGCTGTACAGCAAGGAGCTTTGTCCCACTGTCCAAGTCAGCTCTGCAGCCTTAACCTCATTTCTCCTTACTCTGAGTTTCTGCCCCAGGACACTGCCGAGGAGCAGAGCTATGACTGGTTCACCTTCTCCCTCATCCAGGTGGTGGAAAAGAAGAGGGAGTGGACATGGCTCCAGGGCTTTTCACCTTCTCTCTCTCTTCCTTGGCTGCGTGTGACAGAAAGGGAAATGGGGAGGGAAGTGCTATGTTGCTCACCCCTAGCCAACAAAAAGGAGGGAAGTACTCTGAGTGGGTTTTCCATGGCAGAAAGCCTGCTGTTGGGTAGATAAGAAGATGGGAAGGGACTGTCCCACAAGAGCTGGGTAAGGGGCAGGTACACAGGCAAGAGGAGTCCCCTTCCCCGTAACCTCCTCTCACACACATATCCCTCAGGGTTGCACTGAAAAGTGATTTAAAATGGTACCCCAGACAGCCCAGGGATTGTCCAGTACAGCCCTGTGAACATGGCATTGTGCCAGTTGCCCGTATCTTAAGGCAGAAACAAGGTGCTGTCCCCCATAAAATGACAGTCAAATGTGATCTTGAATTGAGATACAGCAAGCAATACCTCCTTCCAATACTTTATGCAGAAGAATGTATTATTACTAGTTAGAACAAATAAATATTTTTAAGGATCCTCTCATATTCCGCATCTCTGATAGAAGTGGTATGTCTCTTACAAATGTCTTACACAATTTCCATCTGGACGTGGCCAGTGATTTATCTAGCTACGGTTGTAGAACACCAAATGCATGAAGGGCTCATCCAATGTTGATGATTCTACTTAGTCCAAAGCCAGATCCATGGAGCAAAGGTAACACAAACACTACTTTCACTCTTCCCAAGTGCTCCAACCAGCTGGAAGTCAATCCGATCGCAAAGTCCCTCAGAGCTTCCCCAGCCATGGCCCCAGGAAGTTGCCTGGGCTCACAAGGCTGTGTTCATCAGCTAAGAGGGTACTGCTCTCTCCACCAGCTGTTACCAGGGTCCGATGACACTGGTTTAGTCCCTCTTTGTGTCATTCTCCTGACACTGAGAATCAGACACCACCGATATTTTTTAAATGGCACAATGCAGTGTATGAAGAGCCAAGGGGAAATCTGGGTGACTGTGCTGCTGTTTGATAAATAGCTGTCTTATTAATATAAGAACTCGTGAGCGCACTACAGATTTCATAAGTATTTGAGTTCCCCTGTGTGTGTGTGTGTATGTATGAAAATATAGACCTTTAGCCATGCAGGGTGGGAGGATATGGGACTATGTATCTCTCTGACATCTTGGTCAGTCTTGGCAAGAAACCTTTCTCATTTCTGTACTTTAACTGTACTTGAGATCCAGTGAGAGCTTAATTAAAATTAATGGAGAAAAAAAGTGTTGGGGGAAAGCAGGTCAGCTTAAAAATAGAAATCCTAACACTAGAAAATATTAGATCTCCATGAACTCTTACAATGCATTTTTTTTCAAATTAACATACCAAAATTTTGCTCTGGGACTTGTGAAAGTCTTCAGAGTGCAATACATGAAACTGACTATGATACTGTAATAAAATAATGAGTTTTACTTTACTTTTTCCTCCCTGCAGTGCTGGAATCAGTAGCCAATAATCAGCTTTCCTTCATTCATCTCTTACCTCAACAGTCTGAAACAGGAATCTTCTGGCCAACATTCAGAGGAAGTGATGGTGGAGCAGAGGTCCTAAGCACTTTAGTACCCACTGATATCCCTTCCCACAGCTTTCCCACTCAGTGTGTTCATGCATTTTAGTGCAGAGTGGGCAGCAGGAGCTCAGATGATTGTTTCCAAGAGGCTGTGGGATGTACCATATTCTGTGTCAAATTTTCCTGAAAGCTCATTGTGCAATATGGTTCTAGTTGTGTTTTAATTCCACCCTGAGTCATGACACTACAAAGAATAAAAAAGAAAAAAAAAAGTTAAGCAATTTTTAAAAAATAAGACTTCAAACTCTGCTACACACTCATCATAAATACATCATAATGCAATGGAGTTTCTATTGGACAAGGTAAATTGGAGTGCCTTAACCATGTTTTTCTATGGCTTAGCTTGTGTCTTTCTTTTGCAGTGTTTGTTTTGAGGATAATTGCAACCCCTTGACACATTTGTACCCTTGAGTTATTGATACATATTCTCAAGCCATAGGAACAGAGTTCAGATTAGGGAACACTTAGTAAGATTGTCTGTCAGGGAGGATTTTAAGCTAAAAGCTCGTAGCAACTTTGTTGCTTCATACAGGTCTATAACCTTTACAGAAATAGATGCTTAACTAATTAAATCTATATAACCCATGGCCAAGTGAGTAATGAACTGTCAGTAAATTATCCCTAGCAGATGGAAGGAAAAAAAACCTGCTGTGTTATTGCAAGGCTGCATTAAGGACACCAAAGAGAATGTAAGAAGCTAATATTTCCTATTCCAATCCCTCTTGCGTCCAGTTTAATAACTAGTGAAATCCCTCTTTATTTCTCCCTTCTGTTATCTGGAGTACCTGCTGCCATCATGCACTCCTATGTGCTATAGTTGCAACCCAGATCACGGGTGGGTGACGTTGGCACACCACTACCCTTGCTGGGGCTTTGCTCTTCCTGAAAGGCTGAAGATATGGTTTGAAGAGCACAGTAGAAAGCTTGTGCTTCCTGCCCATAAACTTCAGCTATCAGCTGCAACAAAAACATAAAATGATCTTATTTTGCATGATTAAATGCAGATTGACACTAGACTAAATTGTTTGCTGAAAGTTTGTGATCTCGTGTAACAAACCATGATTTGGAAGCTAAATGCAATGCACCTGTAGATTACTAAGAAACACTTCTGCATTTACATGGAGAAATCTCTGAAAAGGTACAAGTTATTTAGCTACATTTATGAACTTTGATTCCATCATATGCTAAATGATTTCAATCTTTTAAGTCACTGAAGCATAGGCAAATATCAGAAAAGGTTATTTATTTACTTCTTAATCCAGAGAGATTTCAGAGATCTTTCAAGGCATTGATTAAAGTTTTTTGAGATTAATCATGTGTAAATATAAAGACAGACATGCAGTTACTCCATGCCTGGTGCCAACAAAAGTTCCCTCTCATGTCCCAGCCAGTATGGTCCAGACTTAATCCTGAAGTGTGTCTTTACTGGTAAGAAAGATCCATGGTCGCTTTGGGCTAGACTGCACACCTCTGTCAGTTTGAGGGTCTAGGGCATGCTGTTCTGTAGGTGCAGGATATGTCCCTAGGCCTGCTGCCAACAAACTTGGATGCCTTTTTAACAGATACCAGATGCCTCTTGTCAGAAGACAAAATTCACCTAGAAGACAAGGTATATTTACCACTCATGCTCTCAAACTATGTATGTGTGGATCTTTGTGTGAGAAGGACGTGTAACCTAAAAACTGGCTTAAAGCAGCTGGGCAGTTGGAAAGACAGTTTGGAACTAAATATCTATTGTCAACTTTTTATTATTGTTAACCTGGTGTGGTGCAAGTTTGTGAAGCTTATGCAAGATGAAAGGATCCTCCAGTGCTATTTGCAGAACACCAGCAAAAGGAGCTTTGCTACTCTTGTGTTTCTGTACAAGCAGTATTCCTAACATGGTTTGTACTGTAACCCACAAGCCTTGCTAGCACTTTGAAACATTATTTGGATGAGAAATGCCAGACCCGGCAATGTGGTGATATAATACACTAATGAAGCAAATTCTGTGCAATGTTCAATAGGAAAGATCTTTTTATTTTATGAAAAATTTTTATTTAATGTATTTTTTCTTAAAAGCAGCAACACTCTATCACCCATAATAAATCATTCTTGGTGCTCACTAATGACTTTGTTATCCATTTCCACCCTCTCTGTTTCTAAATTGTGGAAACAAGTTTCAGAGTGCAGTGGGAGGCAGCTGAACACTCCAGCATTCTGCTGCGAATCCAAAGTATTTTGTTAAACCTCTTGCACCATTTCCAAAAAAGCTAGAAATACTTTCATGGCAACAGACTACAAGGGGCTGTCTTTTTCTATAAAATTCTAAACACACACATGCACACACATTTTCCTCCTGATTTTCTCTGCATGTGTCAAAGTTCGGCAAGAATTCTATAGCACTTAGTATTTGCTGATGCAGAAATGACTGCCAAATGAATAGTTTATACTGGAATATCTCGTTATTTATACAAGTATGCTACAGTATGGACATTTAATTTAGTTCTCATTCCAAACTCATGACAAGTCACTTTGACACCTTTAAGAAACATTTCACATATGGTAAGATACAACATTCAAAACTGTAAAAGGAAAAAAAAATAGATGACAAATTAAAACAGAGATTTTCAAACAATCAGAGGAAATACTTCAAGTTTATAATAATACATCTCAGCCATTTACTGTTTAATAATTTTAATGATGAATTAACATTTCTGAGGACCAAGGATTGTACAATAGATTTGAGGGCTGGCTCTTTTCACTCTCAAAAGACCTAGGGCAAAATTTTGTATGCATTAATGGAAATGTCTGTCTGGATACGAGGAGTGAAAGTTTTCATGGGATGTTCTAACATGTTGTGGTGCTGATGCAGATCTGAAGATGAGGGAATACAGACATCAAGCCCAGGTACTGAGATAGCCAGGTAGGGATTTGGTAGTGCAACTGCACTCCCTATGCCTGTCTCTTACCATCTCGTAGCCTTTCACTTCATGAATAAAATAGTCATGTTTTACCTCCACTTCACGTAAAAATACCATCTTAGCTAAAACACATCTCTGCCATAAAACTAAGTAAGACTACTTGTATAATGGAGCTGACTGGAAAGTAGCACCAAAGCTTGATTTATGGTGTAGGCTAGGTGTGGAAATGTTTGGTTTCAAAGCTGACAATTTATACAGAGAACTTTCTCTACAAAATGTGAGTTTGAGCCATGAAGTCTGGCCTTGAAACAGCAACTGTCTGGGTACTACTAAGAGTTTGGCATGCTTCTGCTTAACGTGATGAGTGGCCCATTTGCCAGGACCCCTTATAGCATGGAGCACACACTAGTGTTCCAATATATGAATGACCTTGAGGGCTAATAACACTAAGACCAGTAAGACTGAGATTCTACTGGGTAAAAACCTGCTGTGAACCCTTTCCAGGCCTATTTGCTTAGCTTCAGGAGACCTAAGGTGTGGGGCTTGAATGTAAGTATGGCCTCAGCAAGCAACTGAACCACTTAATGAACTTTTGTGGTCTTTGACCATGATATTACACCAAAGTAGTAATGTTTTGCTACTTAGACAGCAGCAAGCAGGCAAGTACATGTGGGGAAAGGCCTCAGTTACAGCCAGATGGTTCTCCCAAGGTACTCAGTCTTTGGGCTTCCTTGCAACATCAAACAAATGTCTTCCAGCATTTGCCATGGAAATAAAAATGCACAAAGTTTCCTGAGTTGTGTAGTTCTTGCCTGGACTACTCTTGCTTTACGCAATGGAAGTGGGCTGCAAGGTACTCTAGGTTCTCTCTGTGTGTGTATATATATAAATAAAAATACATACATACAGAAAAATATATGGATACTATATGGGTTTCAAGCAGAGAGCAGAGGTATTTTCTGTCTAGAAATGCTCAGTGTAAAATAAATAAGACAGCAAGAAATTACCATTAAGACAAAGACTTAAAATACACAAAGCATGAGGTGTTTAGAATGTATTTTGCTTACCATTTTTATAAAATGAATCTTTGACAAACTCATTTGAAGAGCAAGGGCTTTTAGCCAACATAAATAACAACATTACACAGTGTTAGCAAAATGAGGATGAAATACTGTCAGTTGTAACTTCTGAAGCTTTTCTGATGCTGTCCCTCACCTTTCCCTTTGGAGAAGTAGCCACCAGCCTGACCACCTGGAGAGGCTCCTGCAGCACATCATGGGATTTTGCAGTCAGGAGACCTACTGAAGTACAGGGGAGCCTCTCCATGAAGACCAGTGGGGTTGTCCAGCCCAGGCCCCAAATTTTGAGATAATTTAGAATGTAGAAGAAGAGGACCTATACTTTTTCCAAGGAGGTTTATGTGTATCCCAAGCCAACTAGTTTTTTTATAAGGCTGATATTGTAATGGAGTCCATGAACATTCATGCTAAATAGAAAATGAAAGGAGACTACCCCACATTTAATGAAACAAAACACAAGTGAGTAAGTCTTTAAATCTTTCACCAGATAATTTCTCTCCCATAATGTGCTCTTTCTATCCACTAATTTGACAGCGTGTTCTTTTAAATGTAGGTATCTGATCTATGTCCCTGGATAAGTTCATCTGGCTGATGAAACAAAACAGCAATATCCTACGACAACTTCTGGCACAGGTACAAACACAATCAGTCTCTCCCATTTATCTTGAGATTGCATGCAAAGTACTCTGAAATACAAACACACTACATCTCTTCTTTTTTTGATGTTGAACGATTTTAAAAGTGTAATCCACATTAAGCTTCTACATTTCACCAGTCAAGACTGACTGAAAAGTGCGCACTTTTAGACTGTAAGTGCACTATTCATTGTTGCTACTAATCTGTGCAACTGTGTGGGGTTTGTTTTAGTTTTTTTTACTCTTCCTCATGGAATTGCTGAAAGTGCTTTGCCAAATCATCTGTAAAGTTTAATTCATATAAGTTTCCTTTTCTCCCGTTTCTTAAGTGAAGCCATTAAGGTAGAACTTGAAATGGAATCTCATGCATCCACCTTGAATGTTGAAGAACAAACTACAAAACAGAGATCTAAACAAAGTTAAAACTGCATTTGAGAAATGCTTGGGTTATTCTTGATGTTTCTAAATCAAGCACAGTGGTTTTAGTATTTACAACTGGATCTGTGTGCTGGTTTTAGAGAGCATTTTATGGTTAATGATACATGTTTTAGGTATTTAGTAAATCACAAACAATTATATATTCATATCTTAGAACTTGTTCCCATTGGTTTCACCAAGTGGATAAAACCAGCAGTAATTTCTGTGCCTAAAAGAGTGGGCAAGGTTTTGAACTATCTTCTTGCAAAAAACACCCTCAGAATACAGAATACCTATTTTCAACACAAAGACTTCTAGTGGTTACCGAGGCAGGTTGTTTAATCTCTAGTCCCTACTATCCAACAAGCCACATCATCTACCTCTTCAACATCTGTCATGGTCCCTTTTCTTACTGCTCAGCTGAAAGGAAAAAATTCTGGTGAATTTTTTCTTCTTCATATACCTTGAGAATCACTCAAGAGTGGAGGAGAGGTAAACGTGTCCATACGTTTGGTTTTACATTTACATCAGCAGAGGCTCTGATGGTATTAGGCAGTGTATAACTTACATTGAGCAGTTTTTTCTTGCTCTGGTGTATCAGAGAGAACAAGATTCCAGTCCTGTGTAAATGTGCTAGGGAATGCAGAAACACTGAATTGGACACATGTTCCACTTTCTTTGTGTGCTGCATCACCTTCATCAGGAGCTTCTTTAGAGACCTGATAGGACAATCTGTCATTCACAGAAAGGAGCACATGGAGCATAAAATGTCATTACCGGAATTTATCAAGAGCAGCTTCCATAACCTGCTACACTGTAAAAATGTTCACAACTTCACATGCCAACAGAGCTTCAGCATTGATACCTTCAACAAATAGGAAGCACATGGCATACTAAGCTTGTTTCCTCTCAAGTCCACAGTTCCATTTTAGAGGATACATATGAAGAGAAAATCCAGGCATCAGCTGCCCAGGTTAAAGAGGCAAGGCCTTTTCTAGTGTGACTAAAGTGAGGAGTCAAGTAAAGCAAATGGACTTGGCAGCTTTCCCTTGCTCCTTTTTGTTTCTGAGGTTGAACAGCCATCAGAAGATACTCAGAAAGTAATATGATCTGTCAATGACCATCTGTCTATGAAAAATACACAGTGCTGGAGTGAGGCAAGGAAAGAAGGATTTCATGGGCAAGATTGTTCACCCTTTCCCAAATGAGACAGTAAGTTCAGGCAGTCATGTTAGGCCTCTGAATTGGAGACAGAGTGGAGAGCACCAACAGCATGCTGAACAGCCACTTCATTAGAATTAATTTAATCTGCCCTTGAACTCCAGAGTTGACAACTGGATTTGATTCACTGCAGGTTTTCTTGGTTTTGACCCCAGTGTCTCAATTCAGACTAATCTATATTTTGACAACATCTTAATATGAATTTAATATTTAAGTTGGGCCTGCTCCTGCAAGGAACTCAAACACAGACACAAAGGAATGGAGAAAAACAGTTCCCACTGGTTCTCATGGGGTTTAGTGGTGGTTCTTCTATTTGTTGCGGCAGCTTATTTCTGCAGAAAAAAAGGGAATCACCTTTCTGTTGTAGGTGAATATGAATGCTTAATACTTTGCATTTGGGAAGAGATTTTTTCCTCTCTCCTTTATAAGCTGCCATAGATTTTAACTAATGAGAAGCTACTCACTTATTATCTCTACTAAGCAGACACTAGATTAATGTAGTACATGGCAGTGGGGAGCATTAGGAGAAGTGCAAAAACCTCCTATATTATATATCCACTTCTGTGAAAATGGATATTGCAACATATATTACTTTCTGCTGACTTTCCTTTTTCCTCACTGGCCTTCTTCACTCAAGCTGATTTTACATAAATTGTGTAAAATTGTCTGACTCATCAGTGAAGATATTACAGAAAAATTAATTACTTGCGCACCTTTCTACAAAATTTTTCAACAAACCAGGTGGCAATGAAAGAATTTAACTTTCACATCAATGAAGACCATATTCTGTTTACTGGCTCCAAATGTTCATTAGCCTCACCACAACAACTAATTGTCATTTCTACTGCATGTTTCATAATTTGTCAAAGAAATAGATCTGATGCAGCAATATTCATAACTCTCTGTTTCAGCAAAATTCCCATTGATTTGATGAGAAGATGCAAAGAAGGTTCAGGCCATATTTATAAAAAATATTAAGTCTACATATGTGAGTGTGTGTGCATGTGTACATGCATACATATATATATGTACATGTATAACACACACAGGTACATAGAGAGAAATCTTTCTTTTTTTCCCTGACTGATAAGTTATTGACTTAAATGGAAGTTTTGTAAGGAACAAAGGCTTGAACTCCTGCAAGTACTTACCCTGGGTTTCAACTCTGAGCTTTTATCTGATTTTGTCCTCCTGTGGCTCTCTGATTTTAAAATAGTCCCTCCTAATTTACTCAGGATATAAAGTGTATCAAGCTGAACAAGACACAAATCTCCCCAGATATAGGTATTTTCTTGTTATTTAAAAAAAAAAAAAGTCAAATCTACATTTGCACTCCTTCCCAACTCTGTTATGAATCTAAATTGTCAGTATAAATGGTCAAATCCAGTACTGCTGGATTTTCAGCATAGCAAATATTGGACAGTCTTACTCAAAAAGTTCCACCCAACATGCAAACTTACTATTCATTATTATTGTTAAATTGCATGGGTTTACTGCAGAGTTTATCATCAACAGATAGGATTACTCAAGTGCTAACTTCTAATAGGAGTTTGAACTGCAAGGGTTGGCTCTTGGAAGTAAGGTCATGTGCTTCTTTGGTTTGTTGTACATGAAATGGGAATGTTCTGCTGATTATTACAGAAATCTACATTCTCCCTTTTGTACACTAATGAAAAGATTTTAGAAGGAAATATTGAGAGTTCTGTACCTAATGCAGATTTCATAAAACTATAAATTCTTGGCACTCTAGTTAGACATATTTAACTTATGTGTGCTTAATCTGTATTTTAACAGAATTTCTCTATCCAAGAGTTCTGCTAGCTATAGATTACTTCCACACAGAAACACACACATCTGGGTGTTAACATCTGTGCAAGATTTGATTGGTTGCATATTTGCCTATGAATTTTCAGATGTGGGAAAAAAAAACCTCCTTATTTCTTCAGGACTATATAAGGAAATAGTTCAAGTCTTGACATGACATCATATTATTCAGCAGCAGATTATCAGCCTGCATCACCACATAGTACACAGTAACTAGTTGTTTATTTAATATATGGCAGGAAAAAGTGCCTGCTTCATCAAACTTTACAAGTAATGATTATTTAAACTTTTCTGCTTCTATAATGTCTTGGAAAAGTTCCCTTTATGCTCAAAATGATTGAGCGACGATCATATTATCGGTCTCCAGAGATCAAATAAGACTTCTCAAAAGAAGAATAATTATGTACTTCTGCTTTAGAGTTGAAGGTTACATAATATTGACCATATCTCAACACCTTTGGAGTTTTGAAAGACTAGCCTAAAGGAAATATACACCAGGAACAAAACCTTGCACTTCTTCGATGCTTTTATAGTACTCCAAGAGACATAACCAGAGAGAAAGATGTTCAACTCCTTGTCCTCAAAAAGTAGACTCTATTTAAAAGAGTCATAATTAATAATAACAGGGTTTGTCTTCCTAAAATGCCTGCCTAAGATAGAAGAAAAAAGGTTTTTGCGTTATTCAGGAACAGTTCCTTCTTGTGAAAATATTAGTCCAGTAATACTGTTAAGATCTATGCCATCCTAGATGGCCTGCTACTCTGTGTGCCAGACAACTAATTGGAAGATGTCTGAGGGAAGCTCATCAACACCATTGAAAGATTTTGAACTTTTATTTTCATAAGCTTTCTTCTTATTTCATGCCAAATCATCTTTTCACCCTACTCTTTCAACTTCTTCAGTACCCCAATCCAGAACTAATAGACCTGTTGGGATTCTCTCCATTAACTTCTGTGTGCTTGGCATATTTCCCCTACTACACAGCTAGGGTAGGAGGCTAGCAAAAGTCTTTCCTACTCCCCAGATGCTTGTTACAAGGCTAAATAGGCTGCATAATTAATGATGGTAAATACAAAGCATCTATAAGGTCCATAGATGTTCTCAAAACTCTGTCAGAGGTGTATCACTCATCAATATAAAGGGTTTTGTCACGTGAGGTTGAAACACTCAGCCAAATTACTCATTAATGTGAGGCAGACTATGAGCTTTGTAATTACCTGGATGTAGTCAATGTGCTTTAGATTTATACAGCACACTTTTACGTTGGAGTTGGTCATGGTTTACTTATCCAACAGGGATTTTCTAGACCTTCTTCAGCTGGAGGAAAAAAAAATATATAGCTATTGCCTTTGAAAACAAGTGTGCAAAAATAAAAAGAGCTCCTGGCTCTTTACTCTCTGTCTATGATCTCAAGCCACAGAGGATTTTGAGATGACCGTAGGCACTCTATCTCCTTGAACTCTCTCTAACTGAAACCTTCTCCCATGATGTAGTGTTCTCATACATTCTGCAGCTGTGGAGAAAATATGTCTTCTCAACAAAATTCATACTCACCCATCCCTCCAGGAGTCCATCACCTAGCTGAAGACTTCATCTTATTGAAGACCAGAGATCACTACAGTCACCATGAGCTAGTCTCCAGCAATCCCAGGATCATTTGTGGTATCTACAACCTCCTCTGGGATGTTGCTGGGACTGTGTTGGGTTCTTTTGCTTTGCAGTCTTTGTTCATTCTTTTTGCCCTTATGCTTTAAACTGAAGGCCCCATCCCTGTATTCAGAAGTCTCAAAGAAAAGTTTGATGGATTAAGAGAACCATCCTCAGGCACGGCCCTCTCCTTGCTGAATTCATACCACTCACTCACCTCTGCCAGCCACAAGTCTGGCATCCAATTTGGCACTGAGCACTTTTTCTTCCCTTATGTGCATTAAACATGCTCGTTACACTACAGCTTCCACATCATAACTCATGTAGCTCACTCAATTATGCCTCTTTACTTTCTTCTCCTGGAAGCTGAAGCTCACTTCTTTATGATGACTGCAAGGTCCAATTCCCAGACTTCTTCAATGCATGCCAAATGCTGCTGCCAACCTCCTTGCACTTGAAAATAAACATGAACATATCACCCTCACCCACAACAGTATTTGTTTCAGAACATTGATCAGAAAATAAAAAAGGAAAAAAAATCCTTTTGTTCCATAAAATTTTTGCTGGGCTTTGTCCAGTTTATCTCATGCTCTATTCCTTTCTCCTACCACCTCTCTCATGTGACCGACACGAAGAAGACCTCATAACTGAGGAAATGTTGATCAGGTTACATTATTCCAGTGTGGTTATCCTACTGTTTAAGAAAGGGTTTAGATTTAAAGGAATTACAATCTGTTTTTTCCATGAAGTAAAATTAATCAAATGTTAACTAAAACAGGTAAACATATATAAATACACATGAATGTGTGTGTGTGTGTGTGTGTGTGTGTGTGTGTGTGTCTGTGTACACACACCCTAACAAGTAATTTCCTGATTATTTCCTGGCTGTAGCAGATAGCAGATATAGAAAAAGTGAAAGGTTGTTACACAAGAATCCCATGCTTTGCAGCCCACTGTCACTCAGTGAGATCTTCAGCCCCAGAGCTAGTATCTGGGCTTCCTCTGCAATTTACAGGGAGAAAGAAACAACTGAAAATTACTTCAGTGCTGAATAAACTCTGTTAGAAGAAGGAAGAAGTAGTGAGTCTCAAGAAGGTAGGAAATTAAGTCCCATCTTGCAAAGATGTGACATCTCTACTTCCAGTGGAGATGATGTACCCTTATGCACCTTATTGTGTGCACGTGTTGAGGCTGGTGGAGGAAATAGGATGTGGGTATGGTACCACAGTAACAGATTGTTTCTTAACTAGTAAGGTATAGAGCTTTAGTCAGGCCTGATGAAGCAGCTTGACTGACTGAAATCAATTCATTGTTCACTAGACTGGCCTTTTCTGCATCTTAAATAAGCAACAAAGTCAATCTTAGTTTAGTCATAAAGTCCTTGTTTATAAGGAAGATAGAACTGATGACAAAAATTTCAAAAAATAAAAATGGAATGAAATGCAATATCTGATCTGTTTAAATTACATGTGGGTTTTTTTCTGGGAAGTAAAAGGTCCATGGTGTATTTGAGCTGATTCAAGAACCTATGAAATAAAGGGGAGATGACATCAAAGGACAGAAACAGAATTAATTCAGGAAAAAGGAAACTGAAACAATCCACAGAAGAATATAGAGAATATTCTCACAAGTTCAGAAGTAACACATTTTCCACTAGAAAATCGATCAGCTTTAAACTGATGTTAAATTCTAAAAATTATCTAGCTTTCCACAAAGCTTTTCCGTAGTCTTGATCTGTATGCAAAGTTTCTGAAAGAATTGCAAGACGTGACAAACACACTAAATTGCACTTCATAATTTCTGCAAACAAGGCAATGTACTTATTTATTTTTAAAAAAGAAATATTGGGAGTGAAAACAAACAAAGTATTCTGAATTGTTATGAAGATTCATTTACAACTAATACTTATTTGGGTCTTAATTGATACAGTCTTATTTGGTTTTATTTATTCCAGACAGCAAATCATAGAAATTATTTAAAAGGGAAAAAATCCCAAACCAAAGCAGATTTGAGTTAAATCTGTTAGTATTGTTTGGCACCAATATATTTGTGTGTATTATTTGCTAACACTGTATTACATTTCAGTTTGCCTCAGTCCTGCAGAATTTAAAGGATGGACGTGTTTATGGGCATACTACGCTCCATAGACCGTGTAAGAACTTAGGCAAGCGCTTTCTTATACTGAAGGAAAACAAAACCAAAACCATTTCTACATACCCGTAAATAGTGCTTGCTCCCTGATCCTCGACAAGAATATCTGCATCTGGGGCCCCCTGCAGAATGGGAGCTTTGGTCGTTTTTGGAATTGCACCTCCTTCTCTTGCCATGGGATGGATACAGGAGGTGGTGAGACCCCTCCAAACCCTCTTGTACCGTCATGCAGCAGGAGGGGGGGCATCAACTCTGCCCACCTGCAGGTAGGGCGGGGTAGGAGGTTGCTGTTATTAAGAAGGCAAAGGATTTCTTGTCATGGTGACCACCGACGTGAGCCACTTTTGACACTACTGGGGGAGGAACGGGGGACACTTTTTATCAATCTATCGGGAAAACTAAAGGACATTGAAGACGAAGACTTGTTTTCTCCCAGCAGCGATGGCAGCTGAGTATTAGAGCCCTCTAGTGAGATTTCTCGGAGTGGATCTCCTCCTCCGGCGCCGTGGGGCTGGCCCGCGGCTGGAGG
>NW_010169574.1:0-10129 GCF_000695765.1 Mesitornis unicolor
AAAACCCCTCACAGAAAACCCAATACATAGACAGTGAGTGAGAGAGAGAGATGAACGCAGTTCAGCAAATTTCCTTGCTTTTCTCAGCAGGGAGGCTTGCACGTGGTTGGGTATAGCAAGAAACGTGATTTCCACAGGGCCTCAGGCAGCAGCCAAATTTCACAGCAGGAGATGAATCTATGGCCACTTCTAGGCATACTACAGAACTGCGCATAACACAGGCCTCTCATTATAAGGTTGGACAGCCCTCTGGAGACTTTCTGCTGTTGCCATATTAACAAGAAATGAGTGGTTTGTGTGTGTCACTGGAGCACTGTGTTAAATATTACTGTCTTGTATTATGCAGAGTTGTATCTGTGCATTACTTTTCTGATAAGGCATGGAGGAATCAAAGGGGGACCAAGGATTTGCTGTACAAGGCTTCCAGCCCCATGTGCAAGGCAACACAGCTTGTAACAGGCATGGTGACATCACCAAGCTGGAAAAGAAATGGGAGCTTGAGATTCAGCTTATTTTTCAGCTTTATCTTACACACTTCAGAAGTTTTTCATACCACTTTCATGTAATTCTTTAGTAGATTTCTATCATATAGAGTCACTTCTAATATATTGGAATTTGTTTGATCTTCAATCAACTCTACTCCGCTCCTTTGAGAAAAATCTTAGTTACTTTGAAGATATTTCTCTGCTTGCTTTCACTCTGTGAAATTCTTTCTAAAACAATAAAAGTTCTAAGTATAATTTAGTCTCCTAAAAATGACCTCATAGGTAGGTAGATGATCATTCACTACGCCATACAAATTATAAAGCACAGACTGCATGACTACAGATTGCTAGACTATTTAATTTTCATGTGCTACATTTTAAGTCCACAAGACAAATATACATATTTTCGTTCTGTAAGGACAAACACTTTAGGAAATTGAAACCACTTACAAGAACAACATGTTAGGGAAATGAATTTAAATGGAATCTGTTAGTGATAATTAGGAAAAAATGATCATTAAGAGAAATAGGTGTTACAAAAAAGATAGGAAAAGATACAAGGAGAAAAACTACAGCTATCAGAGTCAAACATTGTAAAGAAAAATGTCAGAATTATTCAATAAATAGTTTCATTCTGTATTTAGCCATAAAACTTGATACAGCTGATGATGGTAATGACATCTCTTTCCTCTCAACAGTAACTAGAGACAGTATTTAACACAGTTCTTAAACCCATCATTTTAAAATCAGAATGTCAAATAAAGTAGAAGAATTTTGAAAGAATTAGATGATGAAATCTCTGGATGAAAATATATCTTGGAGTTGATTGAGATGAACTTTTTAGAGTCCACAGACAAAGAATTATCATATCAATGTGTGATGGAAGCAGTTGGAGACTCCCTGTAAGTATGGACCTGTGACCAGTGTTTTACAGGAATTGTTAAAGAAGAGAAGGAAGATAATGTAGCTGGTGTTAGTCAAGATGGGTTAATAAAGAATATATTTTATCAAAACAAAGTCATTAATTTCATATATCCTTACATATTTGATAAGAATTTTACTGCGAATGTAAGAGGTTTTGACTTCCATGAGCATCTAACTTGATTATGCAGAGAAACTTGCTTACTCCAATTAAGATCATATACAATCATTTTCACACATATTTAACAGCAAAAGTACTGGTTACACAATAGATCTTAGAATGAGAAAAAGGGAGTCATTACCATGCAGGTGGTGTCTAAACTTTTACTTACAAATAACAAGAGAGTAAGAAAGAAAAAGCAGCATTGTATGCAGAAGTAGGAAATTAAGAGTGTAAAAAACCAGAATGTATCAAGAAGTTTTCATCTTTGTGGAATAACAGCATTCCTACCTGAAGAAAATAGGAGGGAGAAACATGGAGAGAGAGAATCAAATAAAATGGGAATTTAAAGAAAAACAAAACCCAACGAAAATTCAAGGAAAGTGGAAAGACAAGTCCTGGGCCTTTTCCTCTTTTTACACCTTCATGTCCTCATGCTTAATAGGCCAGAAAATTGTGACTGTTTCTCCCACTGCAAATATCTTCTCTCCTTCTATCAGATCATAATAAAGCATTTGATAATTGCCTTTTGTTCAAACAGCCATTATGATAACTAAAACATATTTCTAGCCATCTTATAGTCTTCATTCTACACAAGTGAGATGTGTGCACACTGTCCTGAACTGTGCAAATTACTGCCAGCTAATGGTATTATTGTGTTTTGAAATTATATTTGGGAAAGGTCTCTACAGGAGCATTACACTACTGGGTTTTCTTTTCATCCATTCTGAATTGACAAGGCTCTGCCATCATAATCTGAGGAGTATTCAACCACAGCATACAGACTGAAGTCTAGGTAAGTGTCCTCAAGAGTTAAACTCTTCTGCGTTCCAGTTCTTAAAAAAGCTTTTGTTGCAAATGGGAAAAACGTATTCAAGCTTTATTTGAGCAGAAGTTTTCCACTGTACTGGTAGTTTTTTATAAAAATACAGTGGAATATTTAGTAAGTGCCTTTCTTTTTTCAATGAAATCTGCATGATGTCTTAAATTTGGGAACAAAGGAAACAACAGACAAGACATCTGAATTTAAAAGTGGAAAATAACACTGATTATTTGAGAAAAACACTTAACTCTTATCTTTAACATCACACAAGAATGATGCAATTCTAGGACATAATAGATCATTATATCATGTTTCAGAAACATGAAGTTTCTCAGTTTTCTCTGTATTTTTTCTGCCATTTTTCTGCCAGTACTAAATGCTCAATTCTTATTCCCAGACATATAGCATTTAATTAAACACTCTATCACAGATCTTAAATTGAAAGAAATAAAAGGTGCTCAGTACTAAAGACAAACTTTACATTTCATAAAAGTACATGTCTCTAGTCGATCACTTAATTAAGATTGAACAAAGGAAAACATCAACATTTTGATTACTATTCAGCACTTTATATTTCTTTTTACTTTTCTCTCTTCTCTGTTGGAGGAAAATATATATGCCCTTGTGTAACCTTCACTTTTTCTCTGTATATAATTTCTGCAAAAGAGTTGATCAAAATGGAATTTAACAGTCAAGGTAGGGATGTACATAAATTTATGTAACATTGTAATATTTTCCATAATACTCCCTACACAGCCTAAATATTATTCACTTTTTCGACCTCTGATACATTTTAAGCAGTTGTCTTCATTGAGCTGTCTACAGTGACGCCCAGATCTTTGTCCTGAGAGGCTATGTCTAATTCAGAGTCTCTCAGTACACGAAGGATACTATAATTTGCTCAGTGCAGTGTGTGCTCTTTCCCACTCAGGGAAGATGAATTTCATCAGCCACTGTTGAACTTATTTTCTCTGGCTGCATCAGGTTCTTTTGGTGTTCCTCACAATTCTCCTTAGTCTTCAATAATCCATATAAACTTTCATCACTGGCAAATATTTCCTCCTCAGTGAACTGCTCCCTCCTCTAGGTTTTTAGCAGCACTAGCTACATATTCTGGAGAAAAGATATTGTTAGCTTTCTTCCAGATTTTTCTTACTTTTGTAATTTCAATAAGCTTCTGCCAGATAACATGGGCAAACTAAGAGATTTCCTTTGCATATTTATGTAATTGCTCCAAAAATATTTTTCAAATCCTCTGCAATGTCTGAGAGATCTATGCTGAAACTTCATAGTCAAGGCTATGTATTAATACGGATTTCATTATATATTCTACAAAAATGGCATATATTTTAGTTCTAATCTTCTTATCCCTCATTTCTTATCTGTAAATCTCTTTGCATTGGGAATTCTACACTGCTCCAGTGCTTGGAGAACACTCTAGCATTCTGAAGACAGTACTAGAATGCAAAATCAAGTTTTACTTATTTTGTGGCTTCTTATGCTGATGAAAAACTAATCAAAGAAAGAGCATCTGTAGATAAACCTTTTATGTTTTATTACATTTCCTTAAAATGCATCTTCTGAAGTTCACTTTCTAATGACCACACACAGACCTAGGTTTTACAGGAAGCACTGACTTGACAACACAGGAAAAGAATTTGTAAAATTTTGAGAATATTTAGTAAGTAATTTCCACTGACATAAATTCAGGTATTTAGCTGTAAGATGTTCTTTAGAAAAACATAACAAACTATAGCAACCCATTACACTTGAAGTTAATGCAAATTGCATATGCTTAATATGTTATCAAACAATGCTAAGGTTCCAGTAAAAATATATGAAGGTGAGGCATAGAGTAGCACTCTCAGAATGCTCATGGTAGTAAAAAAACCCAACCCAACCCAAACAAACCAAACCAAACAAAAAAACTCAGTAAAATTTGTAATGATGAATACCCACATAATCTACCTGTATGTGTTCTTCAAATTACTAACTTAGGAAAATGATTTTATCCTTATTAGTCTGTTACCATAAGGGATCGGAATTAATGGCCTCTTTTTTGGTCATCTACATAGTTTCCTTGTTACTGCTCCTGGAGTATCTCTCTAGTGACCCCAGGGCCCAAGGAAACTTAAGAAAGAGAAATACATTTATAATTGAATACCTTTATCTATTCAGACTGAAGTGTAAACAGCGCAGTCATACGATCAGTACAGATGGAGATCTCTTTAGGCTGCCAAGAGGCAAGGTAAGTGCATGAAAGCTTTTCTATTAGATTAGAATACTAATCTAGATTATAAAAATGGCTGTATATTCCTATTTTAAAATTCATGCATTGTCGCTCAATAGGATTCATTCATCGATCCCATGCTGTCCAGTTTTGCAATGAATGAAACTAGAGAGGAGAAAGGAGAGGCTGAGGAGGGCTGAATGCAAATGGCTCTGGCTTTCACAGCTAGAATGATTGGGCAAGAGCACTTGGGAAGAGACATGGCTCTTTTATAATGAAGGGACTTCAAACTTTCTGCTTTTGAAGAAAGATCCCCTTGGACAGTTATTCTGCAAGTGACTACATTTACCTTGAAAAACAGTTTCACAAGCATGAGAAAGACTTCTATTGAAGCTTGTTTCACGCTACTTTAAAGCAATTCCACATGTTAAACTGCACATTCTCTATAGATTTGAGAAATAGCAAAGGTAATCACTATAATGCAAGTAAACTTTTATGTTCATGTGAATCTGACATATTTACATAGATTATAATGTGTAAAATCACATTAGGAAGCTAAATCTGATTAGAATTCACTGTTACACTCCTGATGAAAGCTGAAATTTGGGCAGTTTATATTGCAGGCCAAACTACTTCTTTTCTGGCGTTTTTGTAATTTTATAACAGAAGTTCCCAGCAAGCAAGAATCCTCATCTCTATGTTAATTCAGTAAAGTACCTATTGCATATGCTTTACTAACCTTTTTATCAGTATTTATCTCTCTCTCTGTATACATTCAAATTACAGTAAATATCTATTTAATTTTGAACATGTGTTTATTATTTAACCTTAAATATCACAAGCAGTGGTCACTATATGCTTTGTTTTAAGGTTTTGTCCTGAATAAAGATTTTTTCCTGTTGTTTTTAAGTATGAATAACTGTTTCAATTATAATACATAGGAAATGACTAATGAGAAGGCTTTTTAAAATAATCTTAGTGTATTTCATAGTGAATGTAAAAAATAAATAAATCAATATACAACTGTGAATAACTGATATGAAAGCTTAACTAATCTCCAGATTTGAAAGGAACCCATTAATGTTTGGATAGCTCTACTGATGGCAAGTGGCTTATTACAGCTAGATAAGGGCCATAATCTAGATATTATCTGAAATAGGTAAAACACACTTTATGTCTTTAGGAAGGATACTTAAGCTATATGAATGAGCACAATGCTGTTTGTTCAAATGTGTTTGGCAGACAGGAAGCAATGCAAGAGGATGAAGTGTTCTCTATTGGATTAGAATACCTAGCTGAGAATGTCAAAATGGCTTTCTTTACTGTTCTTGATTTCATGTATTTTTATGCTGTGTCATTCATTCATTAATTTAATGCTGCCCAACACCATAAAAACCTGCTATGCTAGAAGAACTGGAATTAGAAGAGTTTTTCTTTTGAATTTAGTATAGATTGAATCTTTGGGAAGGGAACCTAATTGCAACTCTTGACTTCTTACCCAAACAAAACACATACAAGACTTCCTTCTTGCCAGTTAGATGAATGTTTTCATGCTTGTATTGTCACACTATATTTTAATGTAATTTACCATATTTTATCCTCAAAAACATACTAACAAAACAGTCCTTTCAAACATACAATATTATTGCTCTTTGCTGGACCCATAGATGAACTGAGTATCAATTTATATTATCTATTAATCATTATACAAAGAAATACAAGAGGCTATATTATTTCAAGGATTTTCTTCAAGAGTTTTCTCTGGGTATTAGTATAAAAATTTCAATCCTGGAGAAATGAATCTGTTGCAAGGATTCTATGCACTCTAAAGCTACCCTGCTCCCTACATCATGGCAAAATAAAAATTAAAAAAATAAATCCTACTGGTTAACAGACAGAAAACTATACTGAGAATATACCCAGGTGTTTCTGCAAGGAGGAAGATAGGAAGTCTTAGAAATAATACAGGTACAGGGGACTTCAAAGGGGAAATCAAAGGAGAAAAAAGACAATAAGAAAGCAGATACAGCTAGCTGAAAAGGAGAAGGCAAATTATTAATCTGAATTATGCATTAAAAAATTAACTGCAGATTTTTAATGTATGAAATTATGGGAAGTTCCAAGCAAGACTACATCCAAGCTAGATTATGTCTTTTGCAAGACATTATATTCTCTGCAAGTTAGCAGTACCAATGCAGACTTGGAATTCGCTCATATTCTCTTAATTATCATTTATTTGAGAAAAGGAAAAATAAATTTGAAACATCACAGATAAACTGAGAAATTTTAAAATAACTAGCAGTATCAGTATACTGATAAAATCAAACATACAAGATAAAATCAGTATACTACATGAAATTCCAGAAAAAAATTCCTTTATGGGCAGATACTATGCACGTGTAGCATTATGCACTGAATAAAGACTTAAGTTAAACACTGGATGTTGCTCTTCCATTATTAAAAGTAGCACAACATTCTTCGACAGTAATACAAATCCCAGAAAATCCTTTGTGATGTTGTTGTGTTTAGACAGTTAAGTAAAAAAGCAGTGCTGTACCAAATTATGTACACAAACATACATAAATAGATTTAAAAAAAGGATTATAAAATAGCGTTGTCGTATGCTTGCATATGTATGTGTGTGTGTGTGTGTGCACGCGGACATGCACACATAGGCACCAAGTAGTGTGTAAAGAGAGGAAGAGGCATAAACAAAAGGATAATATCTGGTTTCAAGAAGAAATGCTACATTCATGTGCAAACTCTGACTTAAAGAAAATGACATCAAGTACATACCTGGGCATATTTACAAGTCTGCATTTAGATAAATGCCAGAGTCTAGTCAAAATAAATTTACTTATTTACTTACTTACTGTTCTGCTAGGTACACTTAAATATTAAGCAGGTCACTCTGAAATTTCTTAAAAACTGACTAGCTGCAGGTCAGAAGACATTCAGAAAATTCATACAGATCTTCCACGCTGCCTTAGCTCTGTTGAAGAGCTCAGAGTGAATAGAAACATTCTTAGATTTCACAAGCACTTAAAAGTGCTCCATCGAGTATTCCTCCCTCACTTCATTCCAGTCAGAAGGCAATTCTCTATATGAATATTAAAATAATTAATATTGAAAAGCATCAACATATTAATTTTGATATGACCACAGTTGTATAGATCTCAATGAAATGTAGAGAACTAAAAACCCATCATGCTTATGTAATTTATTCTTCTTGTTTACTCAATGTATTGGGCAATGGTGTCACAGTGTGCTAAATAAATGCATTACATTTTCACTTATTTATTCCAGACTGCGTGTTGTTGTGTTCTAAAGAACACTCAAAGACTGAGCTTGAGAGCAGTAGTTAAAAACAGCAACTGGCTGTCAGTGGTGTAGTTTGTCATTGTTCCACAGACAAAAGGCAGACTGTCACAATAAACAGCATTTATTCATTTCAGATTCGTGGCTTAGGGCTGAGGAAGGGGAGGTGTCATTCGTAGTAATTGTAAACTACATAAATAATAATAGTAGTCTGCAAATCATATATCAAAGAAAACAGTGGGAGTTGGCAGTGATGGAGGCAAGAAAATAGATGCTTCCAGCACAACCTAATTTACAGCTCTTTTAAAAGAAATATATTTTTTTCTTTCATAACGGTAAAATGGAATGTTTTGTATTAACTGCTTGTGTGGTGGGCAAGCAAGACAGAACATCTAAATCATGACTTTAATGACCTATTCTAAACTAACTGCTGAGTAGCTTTTAAAACATGATTACTCTATACTCAAATGCTGTCAATTTTATTAACTTAATTTTACTAATTAAAAAACATTTAAAACTGATATTGACATCACGTCCTCCAGCCTTTTTGCTAAAAAAACTGTAGATTCTTAAAGAAATTACACTGCTCCATGAAAATACCCTGGATTGGTATTTGAGTAGAAGATGCTTCTTTTATTCTAATAGTATGCTTACGTCTGTTTTTTTCAGAATGGCTCTCAAATGCCTAATCTTAATTTTTAGGTAGTAGTTTCACGGACAGATGCTAAAAAGCAGACAGATTAATCTTGTTTAGGCTGGTATTAAGATTGTTTAAATTTGAGTGCAATTTTTGAAGCAACCATTATCTTCCTTCTGTCTTGTAAGCCCCTGTTCTGATTTATGAGGCTTAAATCCTAGCTCAGTGACATGTATTAACTGGATTATGACATGCCCTGGCCAACCCTTTGAGGGTCTGCAAGAATCTGGGAAGAGAAGTGAGAAGAAAAGACACTGGCAGCTGTAAAGGTGTTCTGAAAGGAGACTTCTAATATACTACTGCTTGGTGAAAGTCCTGTTTCATCTCCTAACCACTCCTAATGCTGTCCAGAGCACTGGTAGTATTTATTAGAGAGCAACCTCTTCTGACATACCCAGAAAAGACAGATGGATCTGACTTTTTCTCTGGCGAATCACACAATGTTCACCAGATGGAAACAATGCTCCCTGTATAGTTTCTCAGGCATTTTTGCCTACAAATCCCAGCATGTCTCAATTCCTAACAAGGGCATCAAAGGGCTGAGAAAAGGACAAGTATGTCCGAGAAACTGAACTCATGTTCCAGCATGGATCTCTTCTGTAAAAAACCTTACATAACTTGTCAGAGAGAGAACAGAGTGAAAGAGACGTTCTGTGATGGAAGAGTGGAGTGTCATATCAGTATTTCAACCAGTAAATGTTATCACAGCTGTTACTGCTTTGGGTATAACGGAGAAGCAAAACTCAGGAGCTGCCAGAAGGCAACATGCCTGGCAGTGCACACTAAAGAATGGATGCACGTGACCAGAGCTAAGATAAGCTTTGACAATTCTTGCCTTAATAAGACAGGATTTTTCTTAATTGATTTTTAAATTGAAAGAGTCTCCTGTTTGGGCAGACATGACATGAATATATGTGAACATGTGACAAGCTTTACACGTTTAATGTCTACAACTAGCAGAAATTTAAAAAATAAACTATGCTCAAAAATAAATGTTTAAAAACTAATTGCTAACCATCCTTTTAGGAAAGAC
This sequence comes from Mesitornis unicolor, assembly GCF_000695765.1. Classification (NCBI taxonomy): domain Eukaryota; kingdom Metazoa; phylum Chordata; class Aves; order Mesitornithiformes; family Mesitornithidae; genus Mesitornis; species Mesitornis unicolor. The sequence continues at coordinate 9,668 of NW_010169574.1, forward strand.
TAGTAAAATCTGTAAAATACATATTCCAAGATTAAAATATCCTCTGAATAGAAATGGAAAGATTTGGGATTAATTATAGAAAAAGAGCAAAAGGGGGCATTTAGTCCTTCTAGTAGGGACATTTTCAGTGCAAGCTCAACTACACCACTGTAACTTTCAATTCCTTAACCATCCATAGCTAAGTGAGACAATAGCAACAAATAACAACTTGAAAATTTCAAGCCAGAATTTATTCAGAATTTCTTAGTTTATGTGAGAGCAGTAAGAAATCTAAGCATAACTGTTCTTTAGTTAGAAAATATATCTTTAGTTAGAAAAGATGTTTACTGAAATAATGAAAATCTTCTTGACTATAATGACTTACTATTGACGTCATAGAGGTTGTCTTGAATTTTTTCCAACCCCCTTCCACCTGCCTTTATAGATTTAATTACGTACATATGTAGGCTCACAGTACCGCTC
>NW_010169574.1:10160-11887 GCF_000695765.1 Mesitornis unicolor
TTTGAAACTGTCTAAATTCAGCTTAAAATGAGAAAACAAAATATTCATAGTATGCTACTCCTTTATGCAGACTACTAAGATGTTTAGTTTCCATTTTCTGTAAAAACTCTCTCTCCTGTTGTGTTATGAAAGCCTGGAATGCTATACCTGAAAAGACTGAATTTGGGGGTGCATTTTCTTGGTTAGCTTTTGCCTTTTAAGGAATCTGTTCAAAATTCAAAGTTCACTGTTTGGTAGTCTTCTAGTGAGTCCCTTTAACTCAATAATGAAAGCCTGTATGATATATCTGAGTATATGCTATTTTTATCCTGAGCTCAGTCAGGTACATGGTTTTCATAGCATCCTGTACGTAGCTATTCAGGGTGACAAACACATGCAGTCATTAAAGAGCAATGATAACCTTCACTTTAATGACATTAGTATGCCAGCTCTCTCCAAGAAAGGCAGATTTCCCATAACAGGAACAGCTAAGCACAAATGTGAATGGATCAACAGTGTCACTCATAAACTATGATCATGGCCAGCATCAGACAGTGGAGAATCACTCCTGTAACAACACAATCACTCTGCAGTTAATGCATGTCACTACTTATTTGCAGGGAAACTTTTGAAACCAGAATTTGCATCGTCTATTTGAAACTTCCCTGAGCTGAATGCTAGCATTTAGCTTTCTAGCAGGAGTTGTGACAGTAGGACTGCTCACAGCAAACTGCCACTGTCGTTTGTTCTGCTTCAGTGCTGTCTGACTGTCACAGCCTGTCATGTGGGAAGAAAGCACCACATCTAACCCCCTGTGACAAGGTTTAATCACGCCTATTACTCTTATTGGTTGTTCAAGCCACCTTGGGGTGTACAGTACACAGTTATTGCTCTAAAAAAATCCCTGCTTTAGAGATGAAAAGGATAAAATCTGTTTTGATCCGATCAATCACCTAATACACAGTTGAAAGGAACTAGAAAGATTAGGTAAATAATACTAATGCAATGCCTAAGATAATTTGTTAACTGTCATGTCTTTTGTATCATTAGGAACATTAAATTATATATTTTTCTTCAGGATTACTTTGATAATGGATTCCAGGTATCAATAGGTATTCAAATTCTTTATTTCTTGTTATTTCTTTCTAGCAATCATTGTTATAATGTGGACACATGCAAGAATCACATTTGGGGTCCATTTGTTTATACCAAAATAATGTGACAAAGGTAAATATTGTGTCACATGGTACACCTGTCCAAATGGTAATGCTGGGTCAAAGGGTGAGAGGAGGAATGCTTAGATTAAAGCAAAGCCTTGTACAAAGGAAAGGCTAAACTTAAGCCTTCCTCTTTTAAGTCAGTGCTAATTAATTAAAACTTCATAAGTGCCTGATCTATATAATGAAGCTCTGTAGGAACTTATGAACTTTGCTGTTCCATGTGGAAAACTGTGTCTTCATACTAGTCTTCAGAATGCACTGAGTCTGCAGTTCATATTCTATTTAATGTCTGAAGGGCACATGGGCCAACTCTTCCAATACTTTTGCTTACAGCTAGTTAAACATCCTTCTCCAGAAGCCCAGATAACAAAGATAAATCACATTTTGCACATTAACAAATCTGTTCGCTTGAGCTGGTCTTATTAAATCCAAGGTCTATTCACTGGGACAAAAAAATTGATTTCAATAGGAAAACATATTAACCCACTGTGAGTTTAGCTTTAGCACAGTAATCTAGTATTATTAAGT
>NW_010169574.1:11918-21092 GCF_000695765.1 Mesitornis unicolor
CAGGCTAACCTTAAGCCTGATAAAAGATGTTAGCATGAAACTACAATGAGAGATTTCCTTATGCTTGTGAAAATCATTAACACTGGTGCTATCCCAATTGATCTGTATTTATAAATATCACATCCATTTTGCATGGACTGGGTAGGGAACAAGTATACCCTGAGAAAGCAGATAGGTTGGTGGATCATTAATTTAGCACAAAGATTTATATTCTTATATCCCTTTTCTTGCCCAGTTCTGAGAATATCTAAACAAATGCCCATCCTGTTGAACTACCACTTGATATGACAATAACAGGCCTCTCATATAGGGGTCAGAACTTTATAAGAAATCATGTTGGTTCTATCATATACCTGAAAAGGTTCCTACAAATTTGGGATGACATTTTTTAAAAGACAAATATAAAAACCACAGCCACAATTGCCAGTACTTCTTTGTATTCTGATTGAAATTCAGTATTGCATTTTCTTTTCTAGCAAGTGATTTCAGGTGAAATAAAACATAATTTTGGGCCAGAGGATTTTAAAACTTGCAAAAAGCATGTGAATGTGTGAATGGGTGGAAAGTGCATTACATAAGAGTTTTGATTTTTCATGAAAATTTCATCTAACAGAAAAGTAGATTATTTTAACATTTTCAAATATAAACACACTTATCTGTTTCTTCTGGACAGCTTAGAAAAGAAAAAGATCAAGTTGCCAGTGAAGTTTCAGTGCTTCCTCGAGATTCTCTTCCTGAGTGACCAAATATCAAAGACCCTTTTCTGTGCAAAAATAATTTATAGTTCTTAGAGTGGCTTGGACCTCTTGCCCATGTCCAATTCTGACTTATGTTCTTATTCCCACAGTTAAGAGGGAGAGAAGCTATGCTGACTGATACAATCAATTAGATTAACACTACCAGAAGTGTTACAGATTTTCTGTTATTAAAGACAAAAAGAAGAGAATGTTTTCTTATATTTTTCAAACACCTGTGAAGTATCATCTAGAAAGAACCAGTTATAGTACTTAACCAGCTGTATTCAGATACCTGTGGGTTGCTGCAGCTAACCCATTGACAGAATACAGTTCATGTTAGTACTTATTAATGGTGTGCCGGAAGGACAGTTCATCAGCTACGGGTTTACTCTACACATGTTCTCCTTCATACCTTCTGTCTACTTAATTTGACTTGAAGTTCTTTTCCCCCAATTAACTTATCAATTCTGGATGGCAATAAAGGACAGATTGTTATAAAACTGTACTGTCACCCAGAAAGTACATTTATGAAATTTGAATACTGGACCACCTATCTGACAAATCTGGTTTATTGAGCTGTTCACTGACATATAACAATTTCAACATTTTTCATAAATTGAAAGGGATTAATATTTTTCTTCCTTTTCCTGCCCCAAGGTGTGGTATTGACAATGAGATAAATAATAATCCTAAACTTCTAGATTCACTTTTTCTTTTTAAAATAACCCTACACAATATTCTAGGCAAGGATATTGATATGAATCTTTGGGTATGAATCGTATTAGCAGATTTTCACATTAGGTATTTGATTCCATCTCTGAACTCTGAAGCTTCTGTGGTGTGAGTGGCAGCAGGAAATGGCTTTCAGATTCTTCCTAACAGATGGAATAAAATCTGCCAGGTTATTAAATTACCACACAACTATTTTTAGTTTCCATTTCTAAATCCTTTTTCTTCTTTTGTCATATAATATGTCATTGCTAATCAAATCTCAAAAGCATTACTATTTTGAAAAACAGAAGCTTCAACTGGCAGTTTATTATCATTTGGCATGAACATTTTTTGTTACTGTTTTATTTTTCTGCTAAAGTTACGGAGTACTTATACAGACTTGGTATTATAAAAATTAAGAAAGTAATTACAGGCATTAAAGTTGTTACAGGTATTGAAGAAGTTACAGGCATTAAAAATGTTTTGGCGATGAATAATCACTGTGAACCCTTATCTAGATTGCAATCTCAGATTAAAGGCAACTGTTTCCTGAAAGCTAACAAGTAGAAATGCCCTCCTAATCGCAATAAAACCAAAACCAAATTCCTCAATTGGCTGTTGTAAACAATATCAGAAGTGCAATATATTTTATGTTTGGTCAATTGTGCTTAGAAAGAAGAGAAAGATACTCAACTGTTGTGAAAAGTAAACCCTTTCCTTCTATGAACTCCATCATAGTGACAGACATAGTACAAAGAATCCTTTGAAGGCAAATTTGCTTGTAATTCATGTGTTATGGAAAAAAAAAGTCTTTTTGTTCACGTACAGAACTAAACAGTAACTCTCTTCTTACATAAGGTTTATTATTACTACAGCTACATTATTGTACAGAAGTGATGATATATTTTAAAACGTATTAAACATTGTTTGCTAGTATTAGCATAGTAAACATTGCAACACTGAAATGAAGTATATTAATTGTAATGTAATTAAGTCAACTGGCAAATTATGGTTTTACTTTAGGACAACAAACTTTAATCAACCAATGAGTCAAACAGCAATTTGCAAACTGAACCCATATCTGATTTTCGGTAGTGCATCAGAAAACAGTCAGCCTCAGATTGAACATGAACATGCAACTGAAAAAAACCACTACAGAACAGAGAAAGAGATTTAGATTGGATTGATACTGTACAGCAGATCTGTGACTTCCAGAAGCTGTATTGATTTATATCACTGCCACAGAAGCAATGTAAAATAATGAGAAAACCCCCACATTTTAGTCCAGTTCTATTGAATCTCACTACTGAGAAGAAATGGGGAAGTATTTTTTTGAGACCACTAACCTGACTGATGTGCAGCTACAAACAAATAAATGTATCAATGGATGAGGCTTCCAATTTCTCTCAAGAAGGAAACCACACACATCTCAATTAAGGCATGGACCCTACTGAAACTTTTCCAGTCAGACACATAAACAGTGAAATAACTTTGCAAATGGGCCATAAACTATGATTTCTTAGTAGTGGCAGACTTCATGCATTGTTAGACTTAACTACATGGGTTTTGCTCCCTATATCACATAACCAGTGAAAGTGCAGAAAAATATTAGAGTTCATAACTTTTTTTCACATTTTTAACTATTTGCAGTATCTTTGATTTTATGCTTTGTAGCAGAGAAATACAATAGGAGCTCTCAATCCTGTGTTTTTTGTTTTCTTCCTATTGACTTCTCCTTTGATCAGGGGAAAAACATCAGAAAATACATTTTTTTAAAAACAATTAGTCTAAGAGATGAATTTGAATGGCTTTATAAATGAGATGTCTTCTGAGAAAGTGTCAGTAAGGAAGAGTGGGAAGAAGAAAATTTGTGCTTTCAGAAGGTGAAGGTAATAACAAAGCCTCCACTAAATGCTAGGCTCCTAGGTAAGAGGAGCATCATGGTTATAAGCCCAGTGGACAACTGAGAACCACGATGCCATCCACTCACTTCTCCCCAGTTAGGGTCAGCCTGGCCAGGCTAGGGCTGTGCTGGCTGGGGCCAGGGTAAGAGAGACCTTGGTCAGAGCTGGGTCTGAAATTGGAGCTGGGGGAGCTTCTAGTGGCTTCTTACAGGAGCTATCTCCATAGCCCACCCGTGCTACCAAAAAACCAAAAACTCCTCACAGAAAACCCAATACAAGGAGTCTCACAAAGCTCTCTAAGAGTTGTACACTACTTCTGTCCAGTGAAAAGAAAGAATTTAGGGAACACTTGTTCCTTACAGCTATATGTCTTCTGCTTATTATAGGAAAAACAGTATCAAAAGAGCATCTTTTAGATCTCCAAGAAACAATGGTCTTTAGAGCTTAATTGCCATCTAAATCTAAATACAATATTAAATAGAAAATCTGTCTTTTCTGTGATAGCCTTGGCAATGAAATTGTTAGGGGAGTAATTACGTATAGAAAAATGGTAATTTGTTTGTTGTTTTTTTTTCCATTTAAAATGTAATATTTTATAGTTATTGCAATATGATATTGCACTGTTTAAATTACGGCATAATAATTCATTCCTGCAGCATTCAGTGGCACTAGGCCTTTGGCCTCTTGCCTAACAATACACTAGACAAGAATTATTACATTGTAATTCACACCCTGTCATGCTTTATTGCTCAATTAAAGCATCACCCTTCATGACATGACAAGCAATTTGACTGTTACCATAATAGATTATTATCTCACCTAACATATTTTAGTTTTACAACCTGTTCTTTTTTGCACATGCACTGAAAGTTATGAGAACAAATACACATATGTTTCTTTATCTGTAAAGTGTGAAAAATAGGTTTAGGAAAAGTTGCTATGAACACAAGTTCGTATCCTTGGTTAGAGCTTTCCTTTAAAAGAACTTGGGCTTTTTTTACTTTATTTTGCTTCAGCAATCAATTCCTGGAAAAATTAGCAAAAGGCAATACTAAGATTTAAGTACTGGATTAGCTGACTGTATTTTGTTGTACTGCTTAGCTACCTAAATGGTAAAGTTGTACTATTTTGGTGAATGGAAATAAACCAAAAATAAGGCTGAGGTTATAGTGTCTTTAAAATTCCAGACAAAGAAGTTGCTTGTTTAATTTTGTTGCAGTATAGTGGTTAGCTGTTCTGTGTTCAACATTAAGTAATTCTAAAAATATATTTTTCAGGAATAATTCGTTGAATTAATTTCTTATTAAGAGCTCTCCCTCTCTTTCTCATACTGAAACCTGATACTATAGAAATGGTAAAGAGCTGTTAATATAACACCTCTGATTATTACTGAAAATTGACCAGGTGAAATTCTACTTCTGTAAAAATTAATGGCAAAACTCCTGACTTAAGTGAAATGGAAAAATACGTCAATAACTATGAAAACATTCCTTATTATTTCATGTTACACTATAATTATTTTAATTAATATTTTTTAGATATTTTATTAATACCTTCATTTGACTGTGCAATACAACACAGCCATTTGTCTATTAATAATCCTTTACTTTTGGCAAGTACCAATTCAAAATTAAAATATGTAAACATGGAACTCTGAAGTTCTGTGTGAACAAAAGCCTGGTTTTCTTGAGAAGACATACAGGCAATGCATACAAGATAATTTTAACAGGGAAACTATACCACACCGTACCATACCTAATAGATGCGCTACCAGTTTAATATAATATCAAGGTGCAATTTAATGAGTTTCCACTGAACTCTGTGTCTGCAAGGTGACTGGTTTGTCCCTGGAACTCTATCTCTGCTATAGCTATAAAGGGTCTATGATGGGACTGTGATACAACTGAAACAGCTGCAGTCTTTGATCATATGCTGGCAGTTTATGTACAGATGCAGAATGTGTAATAAGGGCACACTTTATTAACTTGACTGATGTTCTGTTATTTTACAGGTTCCAAAAGCCAAAGGCTCCACCATGTTGCCCTGAGAATAAATTATTGTTGCAGCTATTCAAAATGAAATACCTATCATTAATGTCTAATTGGTTATCATAAGCAAGAATTATACATTGGCCTCAGTTGATCTGACATTTGCTCTGATCTTTAAAGCTGGTGCTATAGCTAGAACTATTATTTTGAACTAGCACAAAACACACTTTAACTATAGCTTAAAACAGCTGCTAACAGGGAACATATGCATACATTCAGTGTTAATAAGTATTTCCACATATATAGTCTAGTGAAATTTACAGTGGGCTTTTACCATTTTGTAAGTACAAAAAAAACACAAGTTCTGAAGGCATGATAATAAAATTAGACTCTGATAGACTAGTGACTGTATTATGTTGTACAGAAGCATCTTTGTTCTCCTTAACAAGTTAAAACATTTTGGTTCTGTCAAACTGTTTGGGTTTTAAACAGTTCAGCTTTCTCAAAGTAGCCAAAGAAGAGTGCATAATCTTTCCATGTGCCCAGCAATAGAGAGAAAAATTTACTTGATGCTTAGAAGTTTTGTCTCCATACATGCAATATGGAAATCACAGTGACATTACAGTGTATAGGTAAATATGAAAGCTTACCATGTGTTGGTTTGGAAAAAGAGTTATTTCACAAAGAAGATTAAATTACATTCTCATAAAAGATCTACTAATAATTTGCACTAATCCTAAGAGTATGAAGTTATTCTAGATATTAAGAGCATTTAGAATAGCCACATTTCTTATACTTTGTTCTTTATTCCCCATTTTTTCCCTAGCCATCACTTTATATCTCTCCACCCTTAACTCTAAATGTAAAGTTTTGCTTCACTTTATCTTCGTATTTTTATTGGAAGAAATGAAAAGACCCGGACTCCAAGTCACTCTGCTCCCATACTCACAGGTTGCTTTCTTCTGTAGTCTTGCACAGGAAATACACATTTTCATAACCTTGTTGGACACAAAGGGGATGTTGCAAAGTCAGTGTACTGCTTTGATGGGTACTCTCACTGTTTACCACCTGTCTTATGCAATCCTAGTTTTAGTTTTCCTTTCAATCCCTTTTTACAGCCTTTGTGCTGCAGCTGAGGAGTTAAACATCTCAGAAGTTAAACAGTACCCATTCCACATATATGTTTACATTTTTTCCATAGATCTGTTCACTTTTCATCTAGATAAAAACAGCTAGATCTGTTTCTATTCCAGATTTAAGGATATAACAATAAGCATTTATACTTTAATCTTCTCCAGTATGGGTATTCCCCAAGTAAGTGTAATTCCTCTAGCCCTCAGGTTCAGCACCACCAATTAAACCATTGGCTTATTTTTAGAATCCTCAAATGTCTTCTCTGAAATATGTTCAGTTTTTTTCCCCCACACCTGGAAAGCCTCCATTTCTAGAAAAGAGCATAGATACTAGGTAAATGTAAAATATAAACACTGAAACTGAACAGATTTCTTTCATGAAAGTCTGATGCCTATTTCAAGAGCTCCATTTTCACTGAAATTTGTTATGTCACCAAAAATCAAATTTATAAATAAGGAATATATAGGTTCATTTTAAAGTGTACTAAGTTACCCAGACAGTCAAACAAAAACATGGTCAGACAAAAGGTGATTTCCAAGACCAAATAGATTATTACTGTACCCTAGATTACTGTTTAAAACAGAGATAAATCTTTATGTAGGCATATGTTCGGCCTCATTTCCAGTTTCTTTTCCTTGACAGCTTCTTATATACCATTTCCAATATTATTTCTCTGCCAAATATCTCTGATATATTCCAGTGCCTTTTGTTCCTCTCCACCCACCATGTTCTTATCAGTATTTTTTGTTTCAATGAACTTCAGGTTATATGAGAATACTGGACTTTACTCACAATAATATAGAGTTAAATTAAATATAAAGTTCTTTACTGAAGTACTAAATTGAATCCTGAAAATAAATGATTGCTCAATAAATACTATAAAATCTCTGCTTCCGATTGTGGGTCAAAATTAAGAGAACATTTACAGATAAAACACCACTCATACAGTGAACTATCTTGTTTTAATACCAAACAGCTTCTGTTCGAAAAGTATATATTGCTATGCAACGTTATTTGCGATCCAAAGCATTGCCCACTGACTTGTAAGGTATTCCTCTTTATAGTGAATACTGTGTCATTATTCAACTGCACATCACTGAATTAAAAATGCTAATTTTCATTTTAAAGCAAATGTCACATCTAAAACCTGAAGAGAAGAGTTGACAACCATGGTAATAAACGTTCAATAGTTCTGCAAGGATTTTTCCCTCAGGAAAATACAGATGACAGCAAAATAACTTTTCTTATGCTGGTCTGTTCTCTTACCTTTTCTGATGAGTTGGCTGCAGAAAAATGTATAAATGGAAAGCTCAATTAGTGTAATTTATGTATCCTTGAATGTCAATCATTACTGTTGAGAGGTGGGACTTTCAGGATCTCTGTGCATTAATTAAGAGCTCATCTCAGAAGAGAAGTCGTTACACCTAAGGACCAAAAAAAAGTTTTAATTAGAGTCTAGAAGACACTATGTCATCTACTTATAAAAGTAGTTCTTTAGTTAAAAAATGAGCAGCTATGGGACATTATTAGTAACAATGCAAAGGGCACAAATATCTTGGTTTTACTTAACTTCAGAATACAGAAGTATTTTCATGTATATGAGTCTGGCTGGAAAAAAACTAGACAAGTTCTGTAATACAGTGTGGACACCACTCAAATTTCAGCCAGGTTGTACAAATGCCACTGTGATTATTAGATCCTCATTGAACTATTGATGCTGAGCTGATGTTGAGGGAAGGTGATTACACAGATGAAGTTAGACTGTATTTCTCTCTCATCGCCAGTTTTTTGTTCCAGGCTATCCTCTGACTGTATATGCAATAGCCCAAACAACTCATGCTCAGCAAAAGGAGGCGAATGGGCTCGTAGAATGCATTAGTTTCATTCACTGAGTGGTACAATATGTAGGCAGCTGTTGGCTGGCCTTAGACATGCCAAAGCTCAGGAGAGGTTAAAAACTAGCTGGGCTAAGTGGTGTCAGCTGCCTAAGAGCGCTTTGCTCATGGCATGCCTTATCTGAGGACAATCAAATATTCTGCCTTAGACTCACTAGGGAAATAATGTATAAATAATTGATTATATCATTTATAAATTAAAGGAAAGGAAACATATTTTAAAAGCTAGTCTGGAAAATAAACATGCCAGCTAATAACTCGTACATGAAAAGGGGTAAAATTCAGAGAGTAAGTAAGTTTACATTCTAGAGAACAAGAAACAACTTGTTTGTCAGTGGTTTAAATAAGAAAAATAATGAACTAATAAAAAACCCAAAATAACACACTGCTTTAGGAAGTATTAGAGAAGAAAAAATAAAATGTCAAGTTTCAATTTGGAAATAGAAAAATAAAAATACTCATAAAAATGAGATTTCAGTGTTCCAAATATTGTTTATTGAAGGACTGAAGGTAACATACACATCACATGATATAATTAATAAAAATTATAAAGGTTATTGCACAGAAAAAGATCAAAATGGGAAGGCATGTCAAAAAGTGGAAAAGATTTACTGTGCATCCTAGAATAATAGAAGCAGCATTATGATTTTCTTCATTGCAATTATGTTTCATGTTCCTTTGCTAAGGTATTAGTAAATACCTTTAAGAGACATATATTGTTCTCAAACACTTGTTTGAGAAACACATGCTATGAATTTCCCACCTAATAAATATACTTTTATATATGTAAGTATATATATTATAT
>NW_010169575.1:0-3669 GCF_000695765.1 Mesitornis unicolor
TTAGTGGGTAGACAGGAGCAGTTTGACATGATGATCTTGAAGGTCTTTTCCAACCGAGCGATTCTGTGATTCTGTGATCTAGTACCCCGCATACCAAGCATTTGGATGGCTTATGAGATCATAACTACTATGGATCCAAATGCTTGAAAGGGGCATACTCCATCCAGACAAAACACATAACTTGCTTGCAGGTATTACGCACCCTTGTTTGCCATCAGCCTATGATGCAAGCCTAATGTCAGACCTCATTTGGGAAGGCCAGCTCCCTCTTACCAGTTCCAGGGGCTCATGCATTTCTTTTGAATGGCCCTTAATTAAAACCCAGCTGTGTTGGGCAAAAAAGAGTAACTATCATTTGGCAATTTTTATTACATCAAAACAAATGCTTAGTAAAATGCTGCATTTCTAGCTTTTTACAAAAAGAGCAACATAGTCCTCTATGATCACTGTACTCTTGGACCACAACGAATCAACACCCTCCTCCCATGCCAACACAAGAACACCAACACTTCATAAACACTGGCAAAATCTGCCTAAACCACTGTCAGAATCTAGTCTCTCAGGTACCTGCACTACTGCACAAAGATAATGCAGTTACAGAAAATGGAGCTTAACTGAATTCACAGAGTTTTGTTTAAAGATGTGTCTTCTTCAGGGGTGTTTAAAGCATTGGCTTTCATTTACCACAGACCTGCAGAAAAAGTCCTCCCCTAACTTCCAGTCTACTGCCTGTCTTTAATCTGCTGTTGTTCACATACTTACCTTCTCTTACCATGAGCTATATGACAGTGAAAGCCTGGCTCCAGCCTCCCAGGTTTATTGCTTACCCATGACTGCTTGCTCTGGAGAGGTGGGTGGAGTGAGTGGCATTCCACAGGTACTAGCAGGATCTTTCACACTTCCGAGCCCCTGCTGTCCCACATTTATATGGCCTCCAGTATTGGCAGTGTTCTGTGACACGGGGATGTCACTCTGGGAGATGAGAACAAAGGCTGAAGGATATACCATCCTTACACCACCTACAAAGAAATGGAAAAACAAATTCTTAACTGTACCTTATAATATTCTTATAATACTTCAACTCATTTTCAAAGTCAATTAGACAAAACTTATTATCCGAAATACAAAGAGGTAACGAATTTCACATACTAATACACATCTAAACCTCTATAACAAGTACGGAGCTGAAACAAGTAGCTTGATACTGTGAATAATAGCATGTGGGATACAGGGAGTACAGAAGCTTGAGGCAAGATAACTAGTCAGATGTTCCAGTGTCAAGAGAGCTACAAGAGAAGACAGGAAAATTATAATGGCTGTTCCTGATTAATTAGATTTTTTTTTTTTTAAATCACGTGGAGCAAAATAATCCTTCAGGCAGAATACTGAAACTTACCAACAATGACTTCAACTGCCACAGGGAAATCATTGTCGTAACCCAGCTCTTCTTCCTCTTTCATCCCTTCTTTTTTCTTCAGCACCATAGGGTAAAAATACTGCCATTCCTCCATCAATTTCCGAGTCGCTGGGTCTGACATCTTATACGACTGGCCCGTGAGTGTACCGTTTAAACCATAAGGACTCACCAAAACTGCAAAGTAAGAAACAATAGTCCCTACAGTACGTATATCTCAACGATCCATCAGCCAGGCTCTGCCTGTCTAGCTTGAGTGCATGCTCACTTAAGGATCAGTCTTCACAGGAAGCTACTGCAAGATCAGGTAAGGCTGTGAATTTCAAGCCATGTTACACTGCACTGGCTTCCTGTGCAGACGTCCGTACTGAGCTCAAAATGGACATTCTTGCAGTTCAGTTTAATACTCTGCACAACGAACTAATATAAGTGTACCAAAACAGCACTCTCTATGGCAAAGGGATGGCCATACATGGAAGTAATTAATGACAGATATGCAATAATAAGGTTTTTACGAGAAACACATAGTACTAGAGACTTCTCAGCATTAAAAAAGCCATTAACTTAATTCTGTAAAACCCTAATTTCTTACACTGGCAAATAAACAGTCACAGATACTTTAAATTATAAATTTTCACACACACCCCCTCTAAAAAAAAAAAAAAGTTGACATTCTAAGAATGAAAGTACTCCTGAATTAGACAAGCTCAGTATCTGTATTCACACTGAAGATTTGAGCCCACTGACCTAGATACCATGTAAGAAAATCAAATCAGTTCACTCATTTTCTGAAATAACAATTCTTTTCAAACAAAAAGTGATTAATTTCTTTGTTTTATTTACTATATGCATGTACCTTTAAAACTAATATTAATGAATAGAAAGTTCTAGAAAAATCCTGTACCATTTATAGCTGGCTATAGTGTTGAAGTCCTAACAACATTTTCCTTTACACCCATAACTTCCCGAAGAGAAATTTAACCCGTTTGCAGAGTTACTTAATCTTACGTTATTCACCTCTGCAGACAACATCAGCAGGAGCAAAGTCCCTGCTCAGAGGCGAGGGTGAGCACACGACATTCTGGATACGGCACACTCACCTTGGAAGGGCGACGGCGAGGACTGGGCCATATGGATATGCTCCTCGTTGATCAGGTAGATTGGCTGGTGTTGAGCAATCTCCACACTTGTGCACACATTGCTTTCCCCATGAAGAAAGAATGTGAAGGCACATGACAAATGTTCACTGCAGGAGGGGGAGAAAACAAGAAACAGATTTATTAGCATGTTAATGAACTCATAGGAGGTAGTGACTCCATAGCCTTAGAGGCCAAATCTCTACTCTTCTGTTTCGTCGCCTGTGGCTACTGAGTGCAGTTTCATTGACTGGCTGATAACCAGGTATCACAGAATGATCTGTCACTAGACAATGTCGGCACTTATCTCTAATATTTGTTTTCCTATTTGTTTCAATTAATAAGTTCATTACAAAAGTAACAGATTTTAGCCAGGATTCAAGTAGTGCAAATAGGGTCTTCAGGATGATGTTTGTTTAACACCTCAGGAGAACCTCCACTGAAGAAAATAAAAGCACATTAATATTGCAGAAAGTTGACAGTGGTCTAAGATGAACCATGGATTTTTCACTGACATTTAAACTTAATTTGCAATGAATGGTATTTAAAATATTTCCACTTTATTCCACCCACAGAATCTCCTCCCATCATAGTTAAATATTCCTTTCCACAAAGCCATAAGAAAAAGAAAACAAAACATATTTCATGCTTTTTATCATGATTTTAATAATCTAAAAATTTACTGAGCTGAGGTGGTAATTATGCGGTAATTTTGCTGTCCGGTACAATCGCCACACATAGTTTTATAGCTGTTGGCTTTGGCTCTTGGCCAGCCATAAGGTAACCGCTATTTTAAAGACACCGCTTAACTGCCTTCACCAGAAAGAAATAATGCAGACAACTATAGCAATTGCACTGCAGTTTTTAAGTCAACCAATGGCTCTGCTATTGTCAGCTACTTTTCAACAAAGGCACTGCTGGTCTAGGACAAGAAGCTGTCTTAACCTCACTGGATCTCTGAATGATCATGTAAACCAACTTCTCGTCCTGCACTACAAGTTACTCTCTGTGAGCCTCGAATACTACCACAAGAAAACTTAAAAGAAAATGCTCAGCTGAGAAAAATCTGGAGAGAAAATGTTACATAAATGACAGATCACAGAATCACAGAATCACAGA